>NW_021273742.1:116486-127366 GCF_002162155.2 Triticum dicoccoides
AGATTCATCTCCGCCACCAGTCCTAGTCCGAGTCCAGTAATTGTTGCATTGTTCTCGATTTCCAGATCACGCGATACTCCGAGTCGTGACAAAGAAGGACTCCCCAACTTCCGAGCCATCCGCAGAAGAAAAATAGTTCCAATTTCAAAAAAAAAAACTAAGTCTGGAAAATTCTGGCTAGGCAGTTTTTAGACCATTTGTAGACTTTTTCGAAAAAAATTTGTTGCGGAGCAAAAAAAAAGAGGAAAAAAAAGTGCAAAAAAAAGAGAAAAAAATTCAGAGTGTGCTCCTCCCTTGTTTACCTGCCGCGCCGTGATTTTGTTGGTGTTCTAGGCTCGCGTCTCTAGCACAGTCTAGCCTAGGACCAGCACAGTACCGTCGTTGAGCGTTTATTCAACTTTGCATCTCTGAATTGATTATTGCTGACCCTTTTTGCTACCATATTATAAGCCTTCCCAGCTCCACATACATCTACGTCGTGCGTTTGACTCTCCCTGGTAATTGCTCTATCCAAGCTTTGAGAGTTTTGACTACAACGGTTGCCGATCACCGCCTGCTGCTGGGTAAGAACTGGTAAGAATTTTAGTTTTGCTTGACGGATTTGTGACACCCACCACCACCACTTGTTAGTAGTCTGTAGGATCATATTCTTCTGTGTTTCTATTGCTGCTAACCATGCCAGGATCACAAGCCGACGAGATTGACTGGGAGAATTTATCGAACAAGGAGATTCATGATAAGTTTCAGCAAATGATCACTGAACAGGTGCAAGATGTGCTGAACAATTTTGAAGAGGCCATGGAGAAGATCACTGGCCTTGAGAAGACGTTCGAAACAAAGCTCGATAACAAGTTTAATGAATTGCTCGCGCGTCTTCCACCACCACCACCCGCTGCACCTAACGCACCTCTCCAACAACAACAACAACGACTACCTCCACATCGCGAAACAGACCTTCGCCGAGCGAGGCGTGTTCCTCTTGCGTTTGGCCAAACTGTTGGTGCTGCTGTTGATACTTCTGTGGCTCCTGCTGCTGATGCGGAGGAGGATGATTATGTGGGAGATTATGAGGATGAGGTTGATCAAAATCAGCACTACGTGCAGCCAGCTGCACCACCACCACCAGGTCGACCTCAGGTATATATTCGTAATGGTAGGCCTGCACCACCACCACCTCAGGTACGAGATGATGTCCATATTCCTAAACTGAAATTGAATATTCCACCATTTGAGGGTAGATATGTTCCTGATATATATCTTACTTGGGAGTTAGAAACTGAACAACGATTTACATGTTTACAATATCCTGAGGAGAGACGAGTTGCTGCTGCTGTTTGTGCTTTCACTAGTTTTGCATGTGTATGGTGGTCTGAACATTGTAGATTATATCCTATTCCAACTACTTGGGCTGCTTTGAAAACTGCTATGCGTACTCGTTGGGTTCCACCATATTATCAACGTGAATTGCTTCAAAAATTATAGCGTTTAAGACAAGGGAAAAATTCTGTAGAAGAATATTATCAGGAATTACAAACTGGCATGATTAGATGTGGTATTGTTGAGGAGAATGAAGCTATGCTTGCACGTTTTTTGGGTGGATTAAATAGAGAGATTCAGACCATTCTAGACTATAAGGAGTATACTAATATCACTCGTTTATTCCATCTTGCTTGTAAAGCTGAACGTGAAGTGCAGGATCGACAAGCATTGGGGCGAACTAACTTTTCTGCAGGCCGACCTTCATCATGGACACCACGTGCATCTTCTACTTCAACTGCACCAGCACCTCCCTCCGGTGCCACCTCCAGCCGTGATACAAGAAAACAGGCACAACCACCATTATCTTCCAAGAGCGCACCTGCGGGGCCTGCACAGCGTTCTTCTTCTTCCATGGCATCAACAGGGCACACAAGTGATATTATTTGTCGTCGTTGTAAGGCAGGAGGTCATTATGCGAGGGAATGCAAATCTCCGCGTGTGATGATTGCTACCGCGGATGGTGGATATGAGTCCGCTAGTGACTATGATGAGGAGACATTGGCTCTTATTACACGTGAAGAACATGGTGGAGATGATTCTGATCATGAGACGCAATACATGGCTCCTGAAGACGCTGACAGGTATGAATGTTTAGTTGCTCAACGTGTTTTGAGTGTGCAGGTCACACAAGCTGAGCAAAATCAGAGGCACAATTTGTTCCATACCAAGGGAGTTGTGAAGGAACGTTCTGTGCGCGTCATAATAGACGGAGGGAGCTGCAACAACTTGGCTAGCATGGAGATGGTGGAGAAGCTTTCTCTCACCACAAGACCACATCCACATCCTTACTACATCCAATGGTTCAACAACAGCGGCAAGGTTAAGGTAACACGTACTGTTCGTGTTCATTTTAGTATCTCTACATATGCTGATTATGTTGATTGTGATGTGGTACCTATGCAAGCATGTTCCTTATTACTTGGTAGACCATGGCAATTTGATAAAAATTCTGTACACCATGGTAGAAACAATCACTATACTCTTGTTCATAAGGATAAAAATATTACTTTGCTTCCTATGACTCCTGATTCCATTTTGAAAGATGATATTAATAGAGCTAATAAAGCACAACAGGAGAAGAATAAGAGTGAAAATCAGATTGTGGCAAAAGAATTTGAGCAACACATGAAGCCTAATAATAAACCATCTAGTGTTGCTTCTGAAATTAAATTGAAAAGTGCATGTTTATTTGCCACCAAATCTGATATTGATGAGCTAGATTTCAGCAAATCTGTTTGCTATGCTTTTGTGTGCAAAGAGGCATTATTTTCATTCGAGGACGTGCCTTCCTCTTTGCCTCCTGCTGTCACTAACATTTTGCAGGAGTTCGCTGACGTTTTTCCACAAGACGTGCCACCGGGATTACCGCCTATTCGAGGGATTGAGCATCAGATTGACTTAATTCCCGGTGCTTCACTGCCAAACCGTGCACCATACCGTACCAATCCAGAGGAGACGAAGGAGATTATGCGTCAAGTACAAGAGCTTCTCGACAAAGGTTATATACGCGAATCCCTTAGTCCTTGTGCTGTTCCTATTATTCTAGTGCCGAAAAAGGATGGTATGTGTGTTGATTGTAGAGGCATTAATAATATTACTATTCGTTATCGTCATCCTATTCCTAGGCTAGATGATATGCTTGATGAATTGAGTGGCTCTACAATATTCTCCAAAGTTGATTTGCGTAGTGGCTACCATCAAATTCGTATGAAATTGGGAGATGAATGGAAAACAGCATTTAAAACTAAGTTTGGATTATATGAGTGGTTAGTCATGCCTTTTGGGTTAACTAATGCACCTAGTACTTTCATGAGATTAATGAACGAAGTTTTACGTGCTTTCATTGGACGATTTGTGGTAGTTTACTTTGATGACATATTGATTTATAGCAGATCTTTGGAAGAACATTTGGAACATTTACGTGCTGTTTTTATTGCTCTACGTGATGCACGTTTGTTTGGTAACCTTGGGAAGTGCACCTTTTGCACCGACCGAGTATCTTTTCTTGGCTATGTTGTTACTCCACAGGGAATTGAAGTTGATAAAGCCAAGATTGAAGTTATTGAGAGTTGGCCGCAACCCAAAACGGTCACACAAGTGAGGAGTTTTCTTGGCCTCGCTGGATTCTATAGGCGTTTTGTGAGAGATTTCAGCACCATTGCTGCACCTCTCAATGAGCTTACAAAGAAAGATGTGCCTTTTCTTTGGGGTACTGATAGAGGCGGGGTGTCCCGATCTTTCGATGAGATGATAACTATCGATTTGGTGGAGACGACTTTGACGATCCGACTACAAACGTGCAACGACGTTCTGCCTTAGCAATCGCTAAACCAACTCCGAGAGGTTATTGACCATGCCGGAACACGATCAACCTGACCACGAAGGTCTATTCCTGCAAGCAATCGAAGAACAAGCAAGAATATGATAAAAGCAATCTGAATATTGTGAGTATATATGAAGTATTGATAGATAAAGGTGGGGATCCGTAAGCGGTCTTGGTCTGGTCGTTGGACACAAACAAAGTACACGAAGTTGCAATGGCTAACTTTTAACTAAACAAATCCCAAGGAAAAGCTACTAGATGGATCTACTTATATAGGTGCAAGGGGTGGCGACCAAGGAGGTGGGAGGACGTCCCAAGGCAGCCTAAAACTAAATCTAGGTCGTACAAGGCCAATGGGCCCAAGTGGAGGTGATGTAACACCTTTGGACTTGTAGTTTGACTTGGATTCTGCTGCAGCATCAGATTGTTTCGTCCACAACTCAACGCTCCGGACAAATTTGAAGGTGAATCCAATTGGGATGGAAAGAGCACGAAATCTAGTTTCCAACAAAAAAAAATCACCCAATTCGGAGTCCGTATGAAAAAGTTGTTGGCGTTTTGAGTCAGGTATGTCTGTGCAGTCCGAATCTGAATCCAGAACGTGAGAGACTTGGACTCTATCTTCTCTTGGCCCAAAAGTGACGTGAGAGGACTTTTTGAACACAACCTAAACATCTCCTTTTCCCTTATCTTCATATGTGGATTGTACAAATGTCCCATACACCTGCAATTAGACAAAACACAAAAGTGTGTGAAGAATTTTGTTCTGGATAACATAAATAGACTATTGAATAGTTTGCAATAGAAATCTCCTGACAAATATGCATGTATGCAATATTTTTGGTCGTATCCAAGGTAGTTATGTCCTCATCATCCTCTCCTTTTTGAAAACAAAGCCGTCCTCGGCATTGCTTAATCTGAAATATGGCTAACAAAAGAGACAAGGTGTACATGTTGTATATGTATATGTCATCCATTTTAACTTCCCTTGATTTTTGCACATATGTCACATGTATACATGAGTAACTTTCATTGTTCATAAAATCTAAAGCCAAAAAATTATCACAAGAAGTAGAAGGCATGAAAATATTGCAACTCAGTTTGCACATATAAGTGAAGCTCTTATTCACTTCAAAAGATTGGCAATGTTCATCATTAAACCATCCTAACTTCGATGAATAAACCTTACTTGCATCAAATTTACATGCTACAACATGCTTAAATAAGCAAACATGCAATAAGTCATTGGACACAGAATCATCATCAAGATTAGAGGTCATATCAAAATGATTAAACATTGGTTCTTTTGCATCAACAGTTAATTCAATGGGTGCACTCAAAATTGTTGATATTTCAGTTGTTTGATCACATGACGCATTCATGACAGTAAAAAGAGTCTCTAAAATAGGTGGTGTGCTCAAATCAACACGTAACTCAACACATGATGCATTCAAGTTAACTAGGCATGCTTCATTCTCATGTGAAGTTATATCATCAAGACCTTTACTGTTACCTCGCAGAGATGTAGCTGATGTAGGTACGGACGTTGACAATGTACCATACTCTTGAGATGATATCACGCTCACAATCCGAGGTGGGGCTGCTCTAGTAGGTGCAATAGTGGAGTAACCAACCGGCAGTGGTGAGCATGAACTGGAATAGTAGTTGTTGTAGTCACCCAATGCATCCTCCTGTATTTGTCTCTCAAAGGTACAAGCACGGACATACATACCAGTAATGCAACGAGGAATATACTGAAATCTTGCCTGAATATCATGGTTCAAACCACCAAAAAATCTATTCATTGTATCATCCTCAGATTCTTCTATGTCACAATGATGCATATAAGATTTGAACTCTTGGTAGTAAGCATGAACAGTGTTACTGCCTTGTTTTAATTGCTCCAATTTGCCATGCAATTCACGACGATAGTAAGGAGGAAAAAATTGTTGTCTCATTACAGCTTTCAAAACTTTCCAAGTTGTGGGTTGGTTATCAATGTTTTTCTTACAATGTACACTCCACCAAACAGAAGCAAAATCAGTAAATGCTCTAATGGTAGCTCGTACTCTCTCAAGTTCAGAAAAATCATGGTGACTAAAAACTTGTTCTACTTCAAGCTCCCAAGCTAGATAAATAGCAGGATTAAATCTACCCTCAAATGATGGTAAAGAGATAACCTGACCATATGCTTGTGTGTGTTGTCCCACCTCTCGTGATGGTGAAGATGTGTCCGTCATCCAAGAACTTCTATCTCTGGAACCTGTCATGATTAGTAGAAACAAGAATCAAAATTCGAGAATAATGTTCCTATCAACTACTAGGATGTGGTTGTAAAGTGCTCACAGTAAAGCAAATATCAATATCTTACAAGTTCTTACCATGCGGCAGGTGGTGACAGGCAACCAGCGGTGTCAAATAACTCCGAAGATTGTGTAAAACGATTGCCAGGGGAACGTACGTATACACGGTGTAGAAATATGTGGAGCTGGGTTGGCTATATATGGTAGCAAAAGATTAGCAATAATCAATTCAGAGATGCAATGTTGAATAAACGCTCAACGACGGTACTGTGCTGGTCCTAGGCTAGACCAAACTAGAGACGCGAGCCTAGAACACTAATGAGGTCACGTTGTAGCATAACTAGCATCAATAAAGGATATGAAGTAGCTCTGGACAGCAAGATATAAGTGAAGATCACAATAGCAGTAGACCTATTTAGAAGCTGATGTTGAGGAGGAAGATACACCTGTTTTACTGAACAGTGCGCAAAACAGATTCCAATCCGAATTCAGGTACGAGATTGATTCTAGATAGATCCAATTTTTTTTTCTCCTGTCTTTTTTTTTCTCACACTTTTTTTCTTTTCCTTTCTTTTTTTTCTCTGACTTTTTTTTTACTTTTTTTTCTCTCGTTTTTTTTCTCTATCTTCTTTTTCTCTCTCCCTCTTTTCAAAACAAACTAGATAAGATGTAGATTGGATCAAGCGAAGATGGGAACGATCTCAACTATGATTATGACAATGAACAGTGGGTAGCATGTGCAGGAAATTGATGGATGGATGGTGGACAGCGGAAGGGATAACGATGCAGCGGCGACGTGACTAATGTGAATAGAACTCGAAACTCTAAACGACCTAGACACTAAGACCAGCAACTCGACACGACGATGCAACCGATAATTCAACTATGCAAGCAATGAAAAGAAAATTGCAAAGGCTCAGACTGGCTTGGACAAAGGATGAATAGATCTAACTCTTTTTTGTGGATTTTTCTTGGACAAGAGGTAAGAAAATAAATCTAATCTAGGAAAACTGGAAATTCTCACCGAGCAACCTGAAAACTGATACCACTTGATAGAGGCGGGGTGTCCCGATCTTTCGATGAGATGATAACTATCGATTTGGTGGAGACGACTTTGACGATCCGACTACAAACGTGCAACGACGTTCTGCCTTAGCAATCGCTAAACCAACTCCGAGAGGTTATTGACCACGCCGGAACACGATCAACCTGACCACGAAGGTCTATTCCTGCAAGCAATCGAAGAACAAGCAAGAATATGATAAAAGCAATCTGAATATTGTGAGTATATATGAAGTATTGATAGATAAAGGTGGGGATCCGTAAGCGGTCTTGGTCTGGTCGTTGGACACAAACAAAGTACACGAAGTTGCAATGGCTAACTTTTAACTAAACAAATCCCAAGGAAAAGCTACTAGATGGATCTACTTATATAGGAGCAAGGGGTGGCGGCCAAGGAGTTGGGAGGACGTCCCAAGGCAGCCTAAAACTAAATCTAGGTCGTACAAGGCCAATGGGCCCAAGTGGAGGTGATGTAACACCTTTGGACTTGTAGTTTGACTCGGATTCTGCTGCAGCATCAGATTGTTTCGTCCACAACTCAACGCTCCGGACGAATTTGAAGGTGAATCCAATTGGGATGGAAAGAGCACGAAATCTAGTTTCCAACAAAAAAAGAATCACCCAATTCGGAGTCCGTATGAAAAAGTTGTTGACATTTTGAGTCAGGTATGTCTGTGCAGTCCGAATCTGAATCCAGAACGTGAGAGACTTGGACTCTATCTTCTCTTGGCCCAAAAGTGACGTGAGAGGACTTTTTGAACACAACCTAAACATCTCCTTTTCCCTTATCTTCATATGTGGATTGTACAAATGTCCCATACACCTGCAATTAGACAAAACACAAAAGTGTGTGAAGAATTTTGTTCTGGATAACATAAATAGACTATTGAATAGTTTGCAATAGAAATCTCCTGACAAATATGCATGTATGCAATATTTTTGGTCGTATCCAAGGTAGTTATGTCCTCATCAGGTACCGCACAGGAAGAAGCCTTCACGGTATTGAAAGATAAGTTGACACATGCTCCTTTACTCCAACTTCCTGATTTTAATAAGACTTTTGAGCTTGAATGTGATGCTAGTGGAATTGGATTAGGAGGTGTGTTATTACAAGATGGCAAACCTGTTGCATACTTTTCTGAAAAATTGAGTGGGCCTAGTCTGAATTATTCTACTTATGATAAAGAATTATATGCTCTTGTTCGGACTTTAGAAACATGGCAACATTATTTATGGCCCAAAGAATTTGTTATACATTCTGATCATGAATCTTTGAAACATATTAAAAGTCAAGCTAAACTGAATCGTAGACATGCTAAATGGGTTGAATTCATTGAGACTTTCCCTTATGTCATTAAACACAAGAAGGGAAAAGAAAATGTTATTGCTGATGCATTGTCTCGTCGCTATACTATGCTTTCACAACTTGACTTCAAAATATTTGGTTTGGAGACCATCAAAGATCAATATGTGCATGATGCTGATTTTAAAGATGTAATGCAGAATTGTAAAGAAGGAGGAATGTGGAACAAGTTTGTCGTTAACGATGGATTTGTGTTTCGTGCTAACAAGCTATGCATTCCAGCTAGCTCCGTTCGTCTTTTGTTGTTGCAGGAGGCGCATGGAGGAGGATTAATGGGACACTTTGGCGTGAAGAAGACAGAGGACATACTTGCTACACATTTCTTTTGGCCAAAGATGAGACGGGATGTTGAGCGTTTTATTGCTCGATGCACTACATGTCAAAAAGCTAAGTCACGACTCAATCCTCATGGTTTATATATGCCTTTGCCTGTACCTAGTGTTCCTTGGGAGGATATATCTATGGACTTTGTTTTAGGTTTACCTCGAACAAAGAAGGGGAGGGATAGCATATTTGTTGTCGTGGATAGATTCTCGAAAATGGCACACTTTATACCATGTCATAAAAGCGATGATGCTGTTAATGTTGCTGATTTGTTCTTTCGTGAAATTATTCGCTTGCATGGTGTGCCAAATACTATTGTTTCAGATCGTGATACTAAATTTCTTAGCCACTTTTGGAGATGTTTATGGGCTAAGTTGGGGACTAAACTGCTTTTTAGTACTACTTGTCACCCCAAACAGATGGACAAACTGAAGTAGTCAATAGAACGTTGTCTACTATGCTTAGGGCTATTTTGAAGAATAATAAGAAAATGTGGGAGGAATGCTTGCCTCATATTGAATTTGCTTATAATCGTTCATTGCATTCTACTACTAAGATGTGCCCTTTTGAAGTTGTGTATGGTTTCCTACCTCGTGCACCTATTGATTTGTTGCCTCTTCCATCTTCGGAGAAGGTTAATTTTGATGCTAAACAACGTGCTGAATTGATTTTAAAAATGCATGAGTTAACTAAGGAAAACATTGAGCGTATGAATGCTAAATATAAACTTGCTGGAGATAAGGGTAGAAAACATGTTGTGTTTGCACCTGGAGATCTTGTTTGGTTACATTTGCGTAAGGATAGATTTCCTGATTTGCGCAAATCAAAGCTAATGCCACGTGCTGATGGTCCCTTTAAGGTGTTAGAGAAAATAAATGATAATGCATATAAACTTGAGCTGCCTGCAGCTTTTGGGGTTAGTCCCACTTTTAACATTGCAGATTTGAAGCCTTATTTGGGTGAGGAAGATGGACTTCCGTCGAGGACGACTTCATTTCAAGAAGGGGAGGATGATGAGGACATCAATACAATTGTTACACCCACAGCCCCTGCTGCTATACATACTGGACCAATTACTAGAGCTCGTGCACGCCAACTAAATTACCAGGTACTTTCGTTTCTTGGTAATGATTCTAATGTTCATGAGAATATGATGCTGCCTAAATTGGATACATTTGTTTTGCTTACAAATGAAGGGCCTAGCTTGGAGAAGGATGAACATTGGAGCAAGAACAAGCATGGAGATGATGGCATGCGCAAGGGGAACAAGAACGGAGTTACAAGTGATGATTTCAGGACTTTGAAGCCACCATAATGGGTGCATGAAGCCTTGGACGAAATATAAAAGATGCCACTTCATAAATTTCGTCCCGAGGCTATTTTAGGTGCTGCGTCACCTTATTATTGGGCCAGGCCCATGTAATTTCGAAATACATAAGTATAGGCTATTTTTAGAGTCCGTATGTGTGGGGAAACAAGAGATAGGGTTGATTTCGGACCCCTCCACCAAGGGCCACGAAATTCCCCCCTCTTCCTCCATATATACAGCCCTTAGGGCATCGTTTAGACTTTGGGTTTTGTTTAGATTAAAAGTTCGCCATAGGTGCAACTTCGCGTACTTCGTTTGTGTTCAACGACCAGACAAAGACGTCACAGAACTCCACCTTGATCAATAAAGCTTTCATCTTATATTCGCAATATCCAGATTGCAATCTTAGTTTCTTGCTTGTTCTTCGTTTGCTCGTAGGAAACAGACCCTCGTGGTCAGGTTGATTGTGCTCCGGCGTGGTCAATAACCTCTCGGAGTTGGTTTAGCGATTGCTAAGGCGCGACGTCCTTGCACGTCCGTAGTCGGATCGTCAAAGTCGACTTCCACCAAAGCGATATCCATCATCTCATCGAAAGACGGGACACCTTTGCCTCTATCAAAACGACTACGAACGTGCGAGGACGTCGCGCCTTAGCA
>NW_021273742.1:127986-166726 GCF_002162155.2 Triticum dicoccoides
GCCTCGGGACGAAATTTATGAAGTGGCATCTTGTATATTTCGTCCAAGGCTTCATGCACCCATTATGGTGGCTTCAAAGTCCTGAAATCATCACTTGTAACTCCGTTCTTGTTCCCCTTGCGCATGGCATCATCTCCATGCTTGTTCTTGCTCCAATGTTCATCCTTCTCCAAGCTAGGCCCTTCATTTGTAAGCAAAACAAATGTATCCAATTTAGGCAGCATCATATTCTCATGAACATTAGAATCATTACCAAGAAACGAAAGTACCAGGTAATTTAGCTGGCGTGCACGAGCTCTAGTAATTGGTCCAGTATGTATAGCAGCAGGGGCTGTGGGTGTAACAATTGTAATGATGTCCTCATCATCCTCCCCTTCTTGAAATGAAGTCGTCCTCGACGGAAATTCATCTTCCTCACCCAAATAAGGCTTCAAATCTGCAATGTTAAAAGTGGGACTAACCCCAAAATCTGCAGGCAGCTCAAGTTTTTATGCATTATCATTTATTTTCTCTAACACCTTAAAGGGACCATCAACACGTGGCATTAACTTTGATTTGCGCAAATCAGGAAATCTATCCTTACGCAAATGTAACCAAACAAGATCTCCAGGTGCAAACACAACATGTTTTCTACCCTTATCTCCAGCAAGTTTATATTTAGCATTCATACGCTCAATGTTTTCCTTAGTTAACTCATGCATTTTTAAAATCAATTCAGCACGTTGTTTAGCATCAAAATGAACCTTCTCCGAAGATGGAAGAGGCAACAAATCAATAGGTGCACGAGGTAGGAAACCATACACAACTTCAAAAGGGCACATCTTAGTAGTAGAATGCAATGAACGATTATAAGCAAATTCAATATGAGGCAAGCATTCCTCCCACATTTTCTTATTATTCTTCAAAACAGCCCTAAGCATAGTAGACAACGTTCTATTGACTACTTCAGTTTGTCCATCAGTTTGGGGGTGACAAGTAGTACTAAAAAGCAGTTTAGTCCCCAACTTAGCCCATAAACATCTCCAAAAGTGGCTAAGAAATTTAGTATCACGATCTGAAACAATATTATTTGGCACACCATGCAAGCGAATAATTTCACGAAAAAACAAATCAGCAACATTAACAGCATCATCGCTTTTATGACATGGTATAAAGTGTGCCATTTTCGAGAATCTATCCACGACAACAAATATGCTATCCCTCCCCTTCTTTGTTCGAGGTAAACCTAAAACAAAGTCCATAGATATATCCTCCCAAGGAACACTAGGTACAGGCAAAGGCATATATAAACCATGAGGATTGAGTCGTGACTTAGCTTTTTGACATGTAGTGCAGCGAGCAATAAAACGCTCAACATCGCGTCTCATCTTTGGCCAAAAGAAATGTGTAGCAAGTACGTCCTCCGTCTTCTTCACGCCAAAGTGTCCCATTAATCCTCCTCCATGCGCTTCCTGCAACAACAAAAGACGAACGGAGCTAGCTGGAATGCATAGCTTGTTAGCACGAAACACAAATCCATCGTTAACGATGAACTTGTTCCACATTCTTCCTTCTTTACAATTCTGCATTACATCTTTAAAATCAGCATCATGCACATATTGATCTTTGATGGTCTCCAAACCAAATATTTTGAAGTCAAGTTGTGAAAACATAGTATAGCGGCGAGACAATGCATCAGCAATAACATTTTCTTTTCCCTTCTTGTGTTTAATGACATAAGGAAAAGTCTCAATGAATTCAACCCATTTAGCATGTATACGATTCAGTTTAGCTTGACTTTTAATATGTTTCAAAGATTCATGATCAGAATGTATAACAAATTCTTTGGGCCATAAATAATGTTGCCATGTTTCTAAAGTCCGAACAAGAGCATATAATTCTTTATCATAAGTAGAATAATTCAGACTAGGCCCACTCAATTCTTCAGAAAAGTATGCAACAGGTTTGCCATCTTGTAATAACACACCGCCTAATCCAATTCCACTAGCATCACATTCAAGCTCAAAAGTCTTATTAAAATCAGGAAGTTGGAGTAAAGGAGCATGTGTCAACTTATCTTTCAATACCGAGAAGGCTTCTTCATGTGCAGTACCCCAAAGAAAAGGCACACCTTTCTTTGTAAGCTCATTGAGAGGTGCAGCAATGGTGCTGAAATCTCTCACAAAACGCCTATAGAACCCAGTGAGGCCAAGAAAACTCCTCACTTGTGTGACCATTTTGGGTTGCGGCCAACTCTCAATAGCTTCAATCTTGGCTTTATCAACTTCAATTCCCTGTGGAGTAACAACATAGCCAAGAAAAGATACTCGGTCGGTGCAAAAGGTGCACTTCCCAAGGTTACCAAACAAACGTGCATCACGTAGAGCAATAAAAACAGCACGTAAATGTTCCAAATGTTCTTCCAAAGATCTGCTATAAATCAATATGTCATCAAAGTAAACTACCACAAATCGTCCAATGAAAGCACGTAAAACTTCGTTCATTAATCTCATGAAAGTACTAGGTGCATTAGTTAACCCAAAAGGCATGACTAACCACTCATATAATCCAAACTTAGTTTTGAATGCCGTTTTCCATTCATCTCCCAATTTCATACGAATTTGATGGTATCCACTACGCAAATCAACTTTGGAGAATATTGTAGAGCCACTCAATTCATCAAGCATATCATCTAGCCTAGGAATAGGATGACGATAACGAATAGTAATATTATTAATGCCTCTACAATCTACACACATACGTGATGTGATAGAGGCAAAGGTGTCCCGTCTTTCGATGAGATGGTGGATTTTGCTTTGGTGGAAGTCGACTTTGACGATCCGACTACGAACGTGCGAGGACGTCGCGCCTTAGCAATCGCTAAACCAACTCCGAGAGGTTATTGACCACGCCGGAGCACGATCAACCTGACCACGAGGGTCTGTTTCCTGCGAGCAAACGAAGAACAAGCAAGAAACTGAGATTGCAATCTGGATATTGCGAATATAAGATGAAAGCTTTATTGATCAAGGTGGGGTTCTGTGACGCCTTTGTCTGGTCGTTGAACACAAACGAAGTACGCGAAGTTGCAGCTATGGCGAACTTTTAATCTAAACAAAACCCAAAGTCTAAACGATGCCCTAAGGGCTGTATATATGGAGGAAGAGGGGGGAATTTCGTGGCCCTTGGTGGAGGAGTCCGAAATCAACCCTATCTCTTGTTTCCCCACACATACGGACTCTAAAAATAGCCTATACTTATGTATTTCCAAATTACATGGGCCTGGCCCAATAATAAGGTGACGCAGCACCTAAAATAGCCTCGGGACGAAATTTATGAAGTGGCATCTTGTATATTTCGTCCAAGGCTTCATGCACCCATTATGGTGGCTTCAAAGTCCTGAAATCATCACTTGTAACTCCGTTCTTGTTTCCCTTGCGCATGCCATCATCTCCATGCTTGTTCTTGCTCCAATGTTCATCCTTCTCCAAGCTAGGCCCTTCATTTGTAAGCAAAACAAATGTATCCAATTTAGGCAGCATCATATTCTCATGAACATTAGAATCATTACAAAGAAACGAAAGTACCTGGTAATTTAGTTGGCGTGCACGAGCTCTAGTAATTGGTCCAGTATGTATAGCAGCAGGGCCTGTGGGTGTAACAATTGTATTGATGTCCTCATCACCTTTGCCTCTATCAAAGATAAGTTGACACATGCTCCTTTACTCCAACTTCCTGATTTTAATAAGAGTTTTGAGCTTGAATGTGATGCTAGTGGAATTGGATTAGGAGGTGTGTTATTACAAGATGGCAAACCTGTTGCATACTTTTCTGAAAAATTGAGTGGGCCTAGTCTGAATTATTCTACTTATGATAAAGAATTATATGCTCTTGTTCGGACTTTAGAAACATGGCAACATTATTTATGGCCCAAAGAATTTGTTATACATTCTGATCATGAATCTTTGAAACATATTAAAAGTCAAGCTAAACTGAATCGTAGACATGCTAAATGGGTTGAATTCATTGAGACTTTCCCTTATGTCATTAAACACAAGAAGGGAAAAGAAAATGTTATTGCTGATGCATTGTCTCGTCGCTATACTATGCTTTCACAACTTGACTTCAAAATATTTGGTTTGGAGACCATCAAAGATCAATATGTGCATGATGCTGATTTTAAAGATGTAATGCAGAATTGTAAAGAAGGAGGAATGTGGAACAAGTTTGTCGTTAACGATGGATTTGTGTTTCGTGCTAACAAGCTATGCATTCCAGCTAGCTCCGTTCGTCTTTTGTTGTTGCAGGAGGCGCATGGAGGAGGATTAATGGGACACTTTGGCGTGAAGAAGACAGAGGACATACTTGCTACACATTTCTTTTGGCCAAAGATGAGACGGGATGTTGAGCGTTTTATTGCTCGATGCACTACATGTCAAAAAGCTAAGTCACGACTCAATCCTCATGGTTTATATATGCCTTTGCCTGTACCTAGTGTTCCTTGGGAGGATATATCTATGGACTTTGTTTTAGGTTTACCTCGAACAAAGAAGGGGAGGGATAGCATATTTGTTGTCGTGGATAGATTCTCGAAAATGGCACACTTTATACCATGTCATAAAAGCGATGATGCTGTTAATGTTGCTGATTTGTTCTTTCGTGAAATTATTCGCTTGCATGGTGTGCCAAATACTATTGTTTCAGATCGTGATACTAAATTTCTTAGCCACTTTTGGAGATGTTTATGGGCTAAGTTGGGGACTAAACTGCTTTTTAGTACTACTTGTCACCCCCAAACTGATAGACAAACTGAAGTAGTCAATAAAACGTTGTCTACTATGCTTAGGGCTGTTTTGAAGAATAATAAGAAAATGTGGGAGGAATGCTTGCCTCATATTGAATTTGCTTATAATCGTTCATTGCATTCTACTACTAAGATGTGCCCTTTTGAAGTTGTGTATGGTTTCCTACCTCGTGCACCTATTGATTTGTTGCCTCTTCCATCGTCGGAGAAGGTTAATTTTGATGCTAAACAACGTGCTGAATTGATTTTAAAAATGCATGAGTTAACTAAGGAAAACATTGAGCGTATGAATGCTAAATATAAACTTGCTGGAGATAAGGGTAGAAAACATGTTGTGTTTGCACCTGGAGATCTTGTTTGGTTACATTTGCGTAAGGATAGATTTCCTGATTTGCGCAAATCAAAGCTAATGCCACGTGCTGATGGTCCCTTTAAGGTGTTAGAGAAAATAAATGATAATGCATATAAACTTGAGCTGCCTACAGATTTTGGGGTTAGTCCCACTTTTAACATTGCATTTGAAGCCTTATTTGGGTGAGGAAGATGAACTTCCGTCGAGGACGACTTCATTTCAAGAAGGGGAGGATGATGAGGACATCAATACAATTGTTACACCCACAGCCCCTGCTGCTATACATACTGGACCAATTACTAGAGCTCGTGCACGCCAACTAAATTACCAGGTACTTTCGTTTCTTGGTAATGATTCTAATGTTCATGAGAATATGATGCTGCCTAAATTGGATACATTTGTTTTGCTTACAAATGAAGGGCCTAGCTTGGAGAAGGATGAACATTGGAGCAAGAACAAGCATGGAGATGATGGCATGCGCAAGGGGAACAAGAATGGAGTTACAAGTGATGATTTCAGGACTTTGAAGCCACCATAATGGGTGCATGAAGCCTTGGACGAAATATACAAGATGCCACTTCATAAATTTCGTCCCGAGGCTATTTTAGGTGCTGCGTCACCTTATTATTGGGCCAGGCCCATGTAATTTCGAAATACTTAAGTATAGGCTCTTTTTAGAGTCCGTATGTGTGGGGAAACAAGAGATAGGGTTGATTTCGGACTCCTCCACCAAGGGCCACGAAATTCCCCCCTCTTCCTCCATATATACAGCCCTTAGGGCATCGTTTAGACTTTGGGTTTTGTTTAGATTAAAAGTTCGCCATAGCTGCAACTTCGCGTACTTCGTTTGTGTTCAACGACCAGACAAAGGCGTCACAGAACCCCACCTTGATCAATAAAGCTTTCATCTTATATTCGCAATATCCAGATTGCAATCTTAGTTTCTTGCTTGTTCTTCGTTTGCTCGCAGGAAACAGACCCTCGTGGTCAGGTTGATCGTGCTCCGGCGTGGTCAATAACCTCTCGGAGTTGGTTTAGCGATTGCTAAGGCGCGACGTCCTCGCACGTTCGTAGTCGGATCGTCAAAGTCGACTTCCACCAAAGCGAAATCCACCATCTCATCGAAAGACGGGACACCTTTGCCTCTATCAAATATTTTGAAGTCAAGTTGTGAAAGCATAGTATAGCGACGAGACAATGCATCAGCAATAACATTTTCTTTTCCCTTCTTGTGTTTAATGACATAAGGGAAAGTCTCAATGAATTCAACCCATTTAGCATGTCTACGATTCAGTTTAGCTTGACTTTTAATATGTTTCAAAGATTCATGATCAGAATGTATAACAAATTCTTTGGGCCATAAATAATGTTGCCATGTTTCTAAAGTCCGAACAAGAGCATATAATTCTTTATCATAAGTAGAATAATTCAGACTAGGCCCACTCAATTTTTCAGAAAAGTATGCAACAGGTTTGCCATCTTGTAATAACACACCTCCTAATCCAATTCCACTAGCATCACATTCAAGCTCAAAAGTCTTATTAAAATCAGGACGTTGGAGTAAAGGAGCATGTGTCAACTTATCTTTCAATACCGTGAAGGCTTCTTCCTGTGCGGTACCCCAAACAAAAGGCACATCCTTCTTTGTAAGCTCGTTGAGAGGTGCAGCAATGGTGCTGAAATCTCTCACAAAACGCCTATAGAATCCAGCGAGGCCAAGAAAACTCCTCACTTGTGTGACCGTTTTGGGCTGCGGCCAACTCTCAATAGCTTCAATCTTGGCTTTGTCAACTTCAATTCCCTGTGGAGTAACAACATAGCCAAGAAAAGATACTCGGTCGGTGCAAAAGGTGCACTTCCCAAGGTTACCAAACAAACGTGCATCACGTAGAGCAATAAAAACAACACGTAAATGTTCCAAATGTTCTTCCAAAGATCTGCTATAAATCAGTATATCATCAAAATAGACTACCACAAATCGTCCAATGAAAGCACGTAAAACTTCGTTCATTAGTCTCATGAAAGTACTAGGCGCATTAGTTAACCCAAAAGGCATGACTAACCACTCATATAATCCAAACTTAGTTTTAAATGCTGTTTTCCATTCATCTCCCAATTTCATACGAATTTGATGGTATCCACTACGCAAATCAACTTTGGAGAATGTTGTAGAGCCACTCAATTCATCAAGCATATCATCTAGCCTAGGAATAGGATGACGATAACGAATAGTAATATTATTAATGCCTCTACAATCAACACACATACGTGATGTACCATCCTTTTTCGGCACTAGAATAATAGGAACAGCACAAGGACTAAGGGATTCGCGTATATAACCTTTGTCGAGCAGCTCTTGTACTTGACGCACAATCTCCTTCGTCTCCTCTGGATTGGTACGGTATGGTGCACGGTTTGGCAGTGAAGCACCGGGAATTAAGTCAATTTGATGCTCAATCCCTCGAATAGGCGGTAATCCCGGTGGCACGTCTTGTGGAAAGACGTCAGCGAACTCCTGCAAAATGTTAGTGACAGCAGGAGGCAAAGAGGAAGGCACGTCCTCGAATGAAAATAATGCCTCTTTGCACACAAAAGCATAGCAAACAGATTTGCTGAAATCTAGCTCATCAATATCAGATTTGGTGGCAAATAAACATGCACTTTTCAATTTAATTTCAGAAGCAACACTAGATGGTTTATTATTAGGCTTCATTTGTTGCTCAAATTCTTTTGCCACAATCTGATTTTCACTCTTATTCGTCTCCTGTTTTGCTTTATTAGCTCTATTAATATCATCTTTCAAAATGGAATCAGGAGTCATAGGGAAGCAAAGTAATATTTTTATCCTTATGAACAAGAGTATAGTGATTGTTTCTACCATGGTGTACAGAATTTTTATCGAATTGCCATGGTCTACCAAGTAATAAGGAACATGCTTGCATAGGTACCACATCACAATCAACATAATCAGCATATGTAGAGATACTAAAATGCACACGAACAGTACGTGTTACCTTAACCTTGCCGCTGTTGTTGAACCATTGGATGTAGTAAGGATGTGGATGTGGTCTTGTGGTGAGAGAAAGCTTCTCCACCATCTCCATGCTAGCCAAGTTGTTGCAGCTCCCTCCGTCTATGATGACGCGCACAGAACGTTCCTTCACAACTCCCTTGGTATGGAACAAATTGTGCCTCTGATTTTGCTCAGCTTGTGTGACCTGCACACTCAAAACACGTTGAGCAACTAAACATTCATACCTGTCAGCGTCTTCAGGAGCCATGTATTGCGTCTCATGATCAGAATCATCTCCACAATGTTCTTCACGTGTAATAAGAGCCAAAGTCTCCTCATCATAGTCACTAGCAGACTCATATCCACCATCCGCGGTAGCAATCATCACACGTGGAGATTTGCATTCTCTCGCATAATGACCTCCTCCCTTACAACGACGACAAATAATATCACTTGTGTGCCCTGTTGATGCCATGGAAGAAGAAGAACGCTATGCAGGCCCCGCAGGTGCGCTCTTGGCAGATAATGGTGGTTGTGCCTGTTTTCTTGTATCACGGCTGGAGGTGGCACCGGATGGAGGTGCTGGTGCAGTTGAAGTAGAAGATGCACGTGGTGTCCATGATGAAGGTCGGCCTGCAGAAAAGTTAGTTCGCCCCAATGCTTGTCGATCCTGCACTTCACGTTCAGCTTTACAAGCAAGATGGAATAAACGAGTGATATTAGTATACTCCTTATAGTCTAGAATGGTCTGAATCTCTCTATTTAATCCACCCAGAAAACGTGCAAGCATAGCTTCATTCTCCTCAACAATACCACATCTAATCATGCCAGTTTGTAATTCCTGATAATATTCTTCTACAGAATTTTTCCCTTGTCTTAAACGCTGCAATTTTTGAAGCAATTAACGTTGATAATATGGTGGAACCCAACGCGTACGCATAGCAGTTTTCAAAGCAGCCCAAGTAGTTGGAATAGGATATAATCTACAATGTTCAGACCACCATACACATGCAAAACTAGTGAAAGCACAAACAGCAGCAGCAACTCGTCTCTCCTCAGGATATTGTAAACATGTAAATCGTTGTTCAGTTTCTAACTCCCAAGTAAGATATATATCAGGAACGTATCTACCCTCAAATGGTGGAATATTCAATTTCAGTTTAGGAATATGGACATCATCTCGTACCTGAGGTGGTGGTGCAGGCCTACCATTACGAATATATACCTGAGGTCGACCTGCTGGTGGTGGTACAGGTGGCTGCACGTAGTGCTGATTTTGATCAACCTCATCCTCATAATCTCCCACATAATCATCCTCCTCCGCATCAGCAGCAGGAGCCACAGAAGTATCAACAGCAGCACCAACAGTTTGGCCAAACGCAAGAGGAACACGGCTCGCTCGGCGAAGGTCTGTTTCGCGACGTGGAGGTAGTCGTTGTTGTTGTTGTTGGAGAGGTGCGTTAGGTGCAGCGGGTGGTGGTGGTGGAAGACGCGCGAGCAATTCATTAAACTTGTTATCGAGCTTTGTTTCGAACGTCTTCTCAAGGCCAGTGATCTTCTCCATGGCCTCTTCAAAATTGTTCAGCACATCTTGCACCTGTTCAGTCATCATTTGCTGAAACTTATCATGAAGCTCCTTGTTCGATAAATTCTCCCAGTCAATCTCGTCGGCTTGTGATCCTGGCATGGTTAGCAGCAATAGAAACACACAAGAATATGATCCTATAGACTACGAACAAGTGGTGATAGAGGCGGAGGTGTCCCATCTTTCGATGAGATGATGGATATCGCTTTGGTGGAAGTCGACTTTGACGATCCGACTACGAACGTGCGAGGACGTCGCGCCTTAGCAATCGCTAAACCAACTCCGAGAGGTTATTGACCACGCCGGAGCACGATCAACCTGACCACGAGGGTCTATTTCCTGCGAGCAAACGAAGAACAAGCAAGAAACTGAGATTGCAATCTGGATATTGCGAATATAAGATGAAAGCTTTATTGATCAAGGTGGGGTTCTGTGACGCCTTTGTCTGGTCGTTCAACACAAACGAAGTACGCGAAGTTGCAGCTATGGCGAACTTTTAATCTAAACAAAACCCAAAGTCTAAACGATGCCCTAAGGGCTTTATATATGGAGGAAGAGGGGGGGGGGAATTTCGTGGCCCTTGGTGGAGGGGTCCGAAATCAACCCTATCTCTTGTTTCCCCACACATACGGACTCTAAAAATAGCCTATACTTATGTATTTCGAAATTACATGGGCCTGGCCCAATAATAAGGTGACGCAGCACCTAAAATAGCCTCGGGACGAAATTTGTGAAGTGGCATCTTGTATATTTCGTCCAAGGCTTCAGCACCCATTATGGTGGCTTCAAAGTCCTGAAATCATCACTTGTAACTCCGTTCTTGTTCCCCTTGCGCATGCCATCATCTCCATGCTTGTTCTTGCTCCAATGTTCATCCTTCTCCAAGCTAGGCCCTTCATTTGTAAGCAAAACAAATGTATCCAATTCAGGCAGCATCATATTCTCATGAACATTAGAATCATTACCAAGAAACGAAAGTACCTGGTAATTTAGTTGGCGTGCACGAGCTCTAGTAATTGGTCCAGTATGTATAGCAGCAGGGGCTGTGGGTGTAACAATTGTATTGATGTCCTCATCATCCTCCCCTTCTTGAAATGAAGTCGTCCTCGACGGAAGTTCATCTTCCTCACCCAAATAAGGCTTCAAATCTGCAATGTTAAAAGTGGGACTAACCCCAAAATCTGCAGGCAGCTCAAGTTTATATGCATTATCATTTATTTTCTCTAACACCTTAAAGGGACCATCAGCACGTGGCATTAACTTTGATTTGCGCAAATCAGGAAATCTATCCTTACGCAAATGTAACCAAACAAGATCTCCAGGTGCAAACACAACATGTTTTCTTCCCTTATCTCCAGCAAGTTTATATTTAGCATTCATGCGCTCAATGTTTTCCTTAGTTAACTCATGCATTTTTAAAATCAATTCAGCACGTTGTTTAGCATCAAAATTAACCTTCTCCGAAGATGGAAGAGGCAACAAATCAATAGGTGCACGAGGTAGGAAACCATACACAACTTCAAAAGGGCACATCTTAGTAGTAGAATGCAATGAATGATTATAAGCAAATTCAATATGAGGCAAGCATTCCTCCCACATTTTCTTATTATTCTTCAAAACAGCCCTAAGCATAGTAGACAACGTTCTATTGACTACTTCAGTTTGTCCATCAGTTTGGGGGTGACAAGTAGTACTAAAAAGCAGTTTAGTCCCCAACTTAGCCCATAAACATCTCCAAAAGTGGCTAAGAAATTTAGTATCACGATCTAAAACAATAGT
This sequence comes from Triticum dicoccoides, assembly GCF_002162155.2. Taxonomy (NCBI): domain Eukaryota; kingdom Viridiplantae; phylum Streptophyta; class Magnoliopsida; order Poales; family Poaceae; genus Triticum; species Triticum dicoccoides. The sequence goes on from NW_021273742.1 coordinate 139,499, forward strand.
ATTTGGCACACCATGCAAGCGAATAATTTCATGAAAGAACAAATCAGCAACATTAACTGCATCATCGCTTTTATGACATGGTATAAAGTGTGCCATTTTCGAGAATCTATCCACGACAACAAATATGCTATCACTCCCCTTCTTTGTTCGAGGTAAACCTAAAACAAATTCCATAGATATATCCTCCCAAGGAACACTAGGTACAGGCAAAGGCATATATAAACCATGAGGATTGAGTCGTGACTTAGCTTTTTGACATGTAGTGCAGCGAGCAATAAAACGCTCAACATCCCGTCTCATCTTTGGCCAAAAGAAATGTGTAGCAAGTACGTCCTCCGTCTTCTTCACGCCAAAGTGTCCCATTAATCCTCCTCCATGCGCCTCCTGCAACAACAAAAGACGAACGGAGCTAGCTGGAATGCATAGCTTGTTAGCACGAAACACAAATCCATCGTTAACAACAAACTTGTTCCACATTCTTCCTTCTTTACAATTCTGCATTACATCTTTAAAATCAGCATCATGCACATATTGATCTTTGATGGTCTCCAAACCAAATATTTTGAAGTTAAGTTGTGAAAGCATAGTATAGCGACGAGACAATGCATCAGCAATAACATTTTCTTTTCCCTTCTTGTGTTTAATGACATAAGGGAAAGTCTCAATGAATTCAACCCATTTAGCATGTCTACGATTCGGTTTAGCTTGACTTTTAATATGTTTTAATGATTCATGATCAGAATGTATAACAAATTCTTTGGGCCATAAATAATGTTGCCATGTTTCTAAAGTCCGAACAAGAGCATATAATTCTTTATCATAAGTAGAATAATTCAGACTAGGCCCACTCAATTTTTCAGAAAAGTATGCAACAGGTTTGCCATCTTGTAATAACACACCTCCTAATCCAATTCCACTAGCATCACATTCAAGCTCAAAAGTCTTATTAAAATCAGGAAGTTGGAGTAAAGGAGCATGTGTCAACTTATCTTTCAATACCGTGAAGGCTTCTTCCTGTGCGGTACCCCAAACAAAAGGCACATCCTTCTTTGTAAGCTCGTTGAGAGGTGCAGCAATGGTGCTGAAATCTCTCACAAAACGCCTATAGAATCCAGCGAGGCCAAGAAAACTCCTCACTTGTGTGACCGTTTTGGGCTGCGGCCAACTCTCAATAGCTTCAATCTTGGCTTTATCAACTTCAATTCCCTGTGGAGTAACAACATAGCCAAGAAAAGATACTCGGTCGGTGCAAAAGGTGCACTTCCCAAGGTTACCAAATTTCTTTTGGCCAAAGGTGAAGAAGACGGAGGATGTACTTGCTACACATTTCTTTTGGCCAAAGATGAGACGGGATGTTGAGCGTTTTATTGCTCGATGCACTACATGTCAAAAAGCTAAGTCACGACTCAATCCTCATGGTTTATATATGCCTTTGCCTGTACCTAGTGTTCCTTCGGAGGATATATCTATGGACTTTGTTTTAGGTTTACCTCGAACAAAGAAGGGGAGGGATAGCATATTTGTTGTCGTGGATAGATTCTCGAAAATGGCACACTTTATACCATGTCATAAAAGCGATGATGCTGTTAATGTTGCTGATTTGTTCTTTCGTGAAATTATTCGCTTGCATGGTGTGCCAAATACTATTGTTTCAGATCGTGATACTAAATTTCTTAGCCACTTTTGGAGATGTTTATGGGCTAAGTTGGGGACTAAACTGCTTTTTAGTACTACTTGTCACCCCCAAACTGATGGACAAACTGAAGTAGTCAATAGAACGTTGTCTACTATGCTTAGGGCTGTTTTGAAGAATAATAAGAGAATGTGGGAGGAATGCTTGCCTCATATTGAATTTGCTTATAATCGTTCATTGCATTCTACTACTAAGATGTGCCCTTTTGAAGTTGTGTATGGTTTCCTACCTCGTGCACCTATTGATTTGTTGCCTCTTCCATCGTCGGAGAAGGTTAATTTTGATGCTAAACAACGTGCTGAATTGATTTTAAAAATGCATGAGTTAACTAAGGAAAACATTGAGCGTATGAATGCTAAATATAAACTTGCTGGAGATAAGGGTAGAAAACATGTTGTGTTTGCACCTGGAGATCTTGTTTGGTTACATTTGCGTAAGGATAGATTTCCTGATTTGCGCAAATCAAAGCTAATGCCACGTGCTGATGGTCCCTTTAAGGTGTTAGAGAAAATAAATGATAATGCATATAAACTTGAGCTGCCTACAGATTTTGGGGTTAGTCCCACTTTTAACATTGCATTTGAAGCCTTATTTGGGTGAGGAAGATGAACTTCCGTCGAGGACGACTTCATTTCAAGAAGGGGAGGATGATGAGGACATCAATACAATTGTTACACCCACAGCCCCTGCTGCTATACATACTGGACCAATTACTAGAGCTCGTGCACGCCAACTAAATTACCAGGTACTTTCGTTTCTTGGTAATGATTCTAATGTTCATGAGAATATGATGCTGCCTAAATTGGATACATTTGTTTTGCTTACAAATGAAGGGCCTAGCTTGGAGAAGGATGAACATTGGAGCAAGAACAAGCATGGAGATGATGGCATGCGCAAGGGGAACAAGAATGGAGTTACAAGTGATGATTTCAGGACTTTGAAGCCACCATAATGGGTGCATGAAGCCTTGGACGAAATATACAAGATGCCACTTCATAAATTTCGTCCCGGGGCTATTTTAGGTGCTGCGTCACCTTATTATTGGGCCAGGCCCATGTAATTTCGAAATACATAAGTATAGGCTATTTTTAGAGTCCGTATGTGTGGGGAAACAAGAGATAGGGTTGATTTCGGACCCCTCCACCAAGGGCCACGAAATTCCCCCCTCTTCCTCCATATATACAGCCCTTAGGGCATCGTTTAGACTTTGGGTTTTGTTTAGATTAAAAGTTCGCCATAGCTGCAACTTCGCGTACTTCGTTTGTGTTCAACGACCAGACAAAGGCGTCACAGAACCCCACCTTGATCAATAAAGCTTTCATCTTATATTCGCAATATCCAGATTGCAATCTTAGTTTCTTGCTTGTTCTTCGTTTGCTCGCAGGAAACAGACCCTCGTGGTCAGGTTGATCGTGCTCCGGCGTGGTCAATAACCTCTCAGAGTTGGTTTAGCGATTGCTAAGGCGCGACGTCCTCGCACGTTCGTAGTCGGATCGTCAAAGTCGACTTCCACCAAAGCGAAATCCACCATCTCATCGAAAGACGGGACACCTTTGCCTCTATCACTAAGGGATTCGCGTATATAACCTTTGTCGAGAAGCTCTTGTACTTGACGCATAATCTCCTTCGTCTCCTCTGGATTGGTACGGTATGGTGCACGGTTTGGCAGTGAAGCACCGGGAATTAAGTCAATCTGATGCTCAATCCCTCGAATAGGCGGTAATCCCGGTGGCACGTCTTGTGGAAAGACGTCAGCGAACTCCTGCAAAATGTTAGTGACAGCAGGAGGCAAAGAGGAAGGCACGTCCTCGAATGAAAATAATGCCTCTTTGCACACAAAAGCATAGCAAACAGATTTGCTGAAATCTAGCTCATCAATATCAGATTTGGTGGCAAATAAACATGCACTTTTCAATTTAATTTCAGAAGCAACACTAGATGGTTTATTATTAGGCTTCATTTGTTGCTCAAATTCTTTTGCCACAATCTGATTTTCACTCTTATTCGTCTCCTGTTTTGCTTTATTAGCTCTATTAATATCATCTTTCAAAATGGAATCAGGAGTCATAGGAAGCAAAGTAATATTTTTATCCCTATGAACAAGAGTGTAGTGATTGTTTCTACCATGGTGTACAGAATTTTTATCAAATTGCCATGGTCTACCAAGTAATAACGAACACGCTTGCATAGGTACCACATCACAATCAACATAATCAGCATATGTAGAGATACTAAAATGCACACGAACAGTACGTGTTACCTTAACCTTGCCGCTGTTGTTGAACCATTGGATGTAGTAAGGATGTGAATGTGGTCTTGTGGTGAGAGAAAGCTTCTCCACCATCTCCATGCTAGCCAAGTTGTTGCAGCTCCCTCCGTCTATTATGACGCGCACAGAACGTTCCTTCACAACTCCCTTGGTATGGAACAAATTGTGCCTCTGATTTTGCTCAGCTTGTGTGACCTGCACACTCAAAACACGTTGAGCAACTAAACATTCATACCTGTCAGCGTCTTCAGGAGCCATGTATTGTGTCTCATGATCAGAATCATCTCCACCATGTTCTTCACGTGTAATAAGAGCCAATGTCTCCTCATCATAGTCACTAGCGGACTCATATCCACCATCCGCGGTAGCAATCATCACACGCGGAGATTTGCATTCCCTCGCATAATGACCTCCTCCCTTACAACGACGACAAATAATATCACTTGTGTGCCCTGTTGATGCCATGGAAGAAGAAGAACACTGTGCAGGCCCCGCAGGTGCGCTCTTGGCAGATAATGGTGGTTGTGCCTGTTTTCTTGTATCACGGCTGGAGGTGGCACCGGATGGAGGTGCTGGTGCAGTTGAAGTAGAAGATGCACGTAGTGTCCATGATGAAGGTCGGCCTGCAGAAAAGTTAGTTCGCCCCAATGCTTGTCGATCCTGCACTTCACTTTCAGCTTTACAAGCAAGATGGAATAAACGAGTGATATTAGTATACTCCTTATAGTCTAGAATGGTCTGTATCTCTCTATTTAATCCACCCAGAAAACATGCAAGCATAGCTTCATTCTCCTCAACAATACCACATCTAATCATGCCAGTTTGTAATTCCTGATAATATTCTTCTACAGAATTTTTTCCTTGTCTTAAACGCTGCAATTTTTGAAGCAATTCACGTTGATAATATGGTGGAACCCAACGCGTACGCATAGCAGTTTTCAAAGCAGCCCAAGTAGTTGGAATAGGATATAATCTACAATGTTCAGACCACCATACACATGCAAAACTAGTGAAAGCACAAACAGCAGCAGCAACTCGTCTCTCCTCGGGATATTGTAAACATGTAAATCGTTGTTCAGTTTCTAACTCCCAAGTAAGATATATATCAGGAACATATCTACCCTCAAATGGTGGAATATTCAATTTCAGTTTAGGAATATGGACATCATCTCGTACCTAAGGTGGTGGTGCGGGCCTACCATTACGAATATATACCTGAGGTCGACCTGGTGGTGGTGGTGCTGGTGGCTGCACGTAGTTCGGATTTTGATCAACCTCATCCTCATAATCTCCCACATAATCATCATCCTCCTGGGTACCAGCAGCAGCAGTAGCAGGAGCCAAAGAAGCACCAACAGCAGTAGCAGCGGCACCAGAATGTTGTCCTAGCTCAATAGGAACACGCTGTGCTCGTCCATACTGATTCGGAAGGGGGCGTAGTTGTTGTTGTTGCAGAGGTGCGACAGGTGCAGCCGGTGGTGGAAGACGCGCAAGCAGTTCATTAAATCTGTTATCGAGCTTTGTTTCGAACGTCTTCTCAAGGCCAGTAATCTTCTCCATGGCCTCTTCAAAATTGTTCAGCACATCTTGCACCTGTTCAGTCATCATTTGCTGAAACTTATCATGAAGCTCCTTGTTCGATAAGTTCTCCCAGTCAATCTCGTCGGCTTGTGATCCTGGCATGGTTAGCAGCAATAGAAACACACAAGAATATGATCCTACAGACTACTAAGAAGTGGTGGTGGTGTATCACAAATCCGTCAAGCAAATCTCAAATTCTTACCAGTTCTTACCCAGCAGCAGGCGGTGATCGGCAACTGTTGTAGTCAAAACTCTCAAAGCTTGGATAGAGCGATTACCAGGGAGAGTCAAACGCACGACGTAGATGTATGTGGAGCTGGGAAGGCTTATAATATGGTAGCAAAAAGGGTCAGCAATAATCAATTCAGAGATGCAAAGTTGAATAAACGCTCAACGACGGTACTGTGCTGGTCCTAGGCTAGACTATGCTAGAGACGCGAGCCTAGAACACCAACAAAATCACGGCGCGGCACGTAAACAAGGGAAAAGCACACTCTGAAAAAAAAATCGCTCTTTTTTTTTGCGCTCTTTTTTTTCGCTGCTTTTTTTTTGCGAAAAATCACTATAATGGCGAGTGTCTGAAAACTCTTCCTAGCTCAAACGGACAGGATGGGCACGAAATTTTTTCGACCAATTTTTTTTTTCGACTGCCCGGACCCAAAAACTGCAAACGGGTCAAAAAAACTTCCTATAATGGCACCTGTCTCAAAACACTCAGAAACACCTAAAAATAGGATAGCCAGAATTTTTTTCGAAAAATGCGTTTTCGAAAAATTTTGGGCCTAAACGGAGCGTACCACCACCTCAGGTACGAGATCATGACCATCTTCCTAAACTGAAATTGAATATTCCACCTTTCGAGGGTAGATATGTTCCTGATATATATCTTACTTGGGAGTTAGAAACTGAACAACGATTTACATGTTTACAATATCCCGAGGAGAGACGGGTTGCCGCTGCTGTTTGTGCTTTCACTAGTTTTGCATGTGTATGGTGGTCTGAACATTGTAGATTATATCCTATTCCAACTACTTGGGCTGCTTTGAAAACTGCTATGCGTACTCATTGGGTTCCAGCATATTATCAACGTGAATTGCTTCAGAGATTACAGCGCTTAAGACAAGCAAAAAATTCTGTAGAAGAATATTATCAGGAATTACAAACTGGCATGATTAGATGTGGTATTGTTGAGGACAATGAAGCTATGCTTGCACGTTTTCTGGGTGGATTAAATAGAGAGATTCAGACCATTCTAGACTATAAGGAGTATACTAATATCACTCATTTATTCCATCTTGCTTGTAAAGCTGAACGTGAAGTGCAGGATCGACAAGCATTGGCACAAACTAACTTTTCTGCAGGCCGACCTTCATCATGGACACCGCGTGCATCTTCTACTTCAACTGCACCAGCACCTCAATCACGTGCCTCCTCCAGTCGTGATACAAGAAAACAGGCACAACCACCATTATCTGCCAAGAGCGCACCTGCTGGGCCTGCACAGAGTTCTTCTTCTTCCATGGCATCAACAAGGCACACAAGTGATATTGTTTGTCGTCGTTGTAAGGGAGGAGGTCATTATGCGCGAGAATGCAAATCTCCGCGTGTGATGATTGCTACCGCGGATGGTGGATATGAGTCCGCTAGTGACTATGATGAGGAGACTTTGGCTCTTATTACATGTGAAGTACATGGTGGAGATGATTCTGATCATGAGACGCAATACATGGCTCCTGAAGACGCTGACAGGTATGAATGTTTAGTTGCTCAACGTGTTTTGAGTGTGCAGGTCACACAAGCTGAGCAAAATCAGAGGCACAATTTGTTCCATACCAAGGGAGTTGTGAAAGAACGTTCTGTGCGCGTCATCATAGATGGAGGGAGCTGCAACAACTTGGCTAGCATGGAGATGGTGGAGAAGCTTTCTCTCACCACAAGACCACATCCACATCCTTACTACATCCAATGGTTCAACAACAGCGGCAAGGTTAAGGTAACACGTACTGTTCGTGTGCATTTTAGTATCTCTACATATGCTGATTATGTTGATTGTGATGTGGTACCTATGCAAGCATGTTCCTTATTACTTGGTAGACCATGGCAATTTGATAAAAATTTTGTACACCATGGTAGAAACAATCACTATACTCTTGTTCATAAGGATAAAAATATTACTTTGCTTCCTATGACTCCTGATTCCATTTTGAAAGATGATATTAATAGAGCTAATAAAGCAAAACAGGAGACGAATAAGAGTGAAAATCAGATTGTGGCAAAAGAATTTGAGCAACAAATGAAGTCTAATAATAAATCATCTAGTGTTGCTTCTGAAATTAAATTGAAAAGTGCATGTTTATTTGCCACCAAATCTGATATTGATGAGCTAGATTTCAGCAAATCTGTTTGCTATGCTTTTGTGTGCAAAGAGGCATTATTTTCATTCGAGGACGTGCCTTCCTCTTTGCCTCCTGCTGTCACTAACATTTTGCAGGAGTTCGCTGACGTCTTTCCACAAGACGTGCCACCGGGATTACCGCCTATTCAAGGGATTGAGCATCAGATTGACTTAATTCCCGGTGCTTCACTGCCAAACCGTGCACCATACCAGCTAGCTTCGTTCGTCTTTTGTTGTTGCAGGAGGCGCATGGAGGAGGATTAATGGGACACTTTGGCGTGAAGAAGACGGAGGACGTACTTGCTACACATTTCTTTTGGCCAAAGATGAGACGGGATGTTGAGCGTTTTATTGCTCGATGCACTACATGTCAAAAAGCTAAGTCACGACTCAATCCTCATGGTTTATATATGCCTTTGCCTGTACCTAGTGTTCCTTGGGAGGATATATCTATGGACTTTGTTTTAGGTTTACCTCGAACAAAGAAGGGGAGGGATAGCATATTTGTTGTCGTGGATAGATTCTCGAAAATGGCACACTTTATACCATGTCATAAAAGCGATGATGCTGTTAATGTTGCTGATTTGTTCTTTCGTGAAATTATTCGCTTGCATGGTGTGCCAAATACTATTGTTTCAGATCGTGATACTAAATTTCTTAGCCACTTTTGGAGATGTTTATGGGCTAAGTTGGGGACTAAACTGCTTTTTAGTACTACTTGTCACCCCCAAACTGATGGACAACCTGAAGTAGTCAATAGAACGTTGTCTACTATGCTTACGGCTGTTTTGAAGAATAATAAGAAAATGTGGGAGGAATGCTTGCCTCATATTGAATTTGCTTATAATCGTTCATTGCATTCTACTACTAAGATGTGCCCTTTTGAAGTTGTGTATGGTTTCCTACCTCGTGCACCTATTGATTTGTTGCCTCTTCCATCTTCGGAGAAGGTTAATTTTGATGCTAAACAACGTGCTGAATTGATTTTAAAATGCATGAGTTAACTAAGGAAAACATTGAGCGTATGAATGCTAAATATAAACTTGCTGGAGATAAGGGTAGAAAACATGTTGTGTTTGCACCTGGAGATCTTGTTTGGTTACATTTGCGTAAGGATAGATTTCCTGATTTGCGCAAATCAAAGCTAATGCCACGTGCTGATGGTCCCTTTAAGGTGTTAGAGAAAATAAATGATAATGCATATAAACTTGAGCTGCCTGCAGATTTTGGGGTTAGTCCCACTTTTAACATTGCAGATTTGAAGCCTTATTTGGGTGAGGAAGATGAACTTCCATCGAGGACGACTTCATTTCAAGAAGGGGAGGATGATGAGGACATCAATACAATTGTTACACCCACAGCCCCTGCTGCTATACATACTGGACCAATTACTAGAGCTCGTGCACGCCAACTAAATTACCAGGTACTTCCGTTTCTTGGTAATGATTCTAATGTTCATGAGAATATGATGCTGCCTAAATTGGATACATTTGTTTTGCTTACAAATGAAGGGCCTAGCTTGGAGAAGGATGAACATTGGAGCAAGAACAAGCATGGAGATGATGGCATGCGCAAGGGGAACAACAACGGAGTTACAAGTGATGATTTCAGGACTTTGAAGCCACCATAATGGGTGCATGAAGCCTTGGACGAAATATACAAGATGCCACTTCATAAATTTCGTCCCGAGGCTATTTTAGGTGCTACGTCACCTTATTATTGGGCCAGGCCCATGTAATTTCGAAATACATAAGTATAGGCTATTTTTAGAGTCCGTATGTGTGGGGAAACAAGAGATAGGGTTGATTTCGGACCCCTCCACCAAGGGCCACGAAATTCCCCCCTCTTCCTCCATATATACAGCCCTTAGGGCATCGTTTAGACTTCGGGTTTTGTTTAGATTAAAAGTTCGCCATAGCTGCAACTTCGCGTACTTCGTTTGTGTTCAACGACCAGACAAAGGCGTCACAGAACCCCACCTTGATCAATAAAGCTTTCATCTTATATTCGTAATATCCAGATTGCAATCTTAGTTTCTTGCTTGTTCTTCGTTTGCTCGCAGGAAACAGACCCTCGTGGTCAGGTTGATCGTGCCCCAGCGTGGTCAATAACCTCTCGGAGTTGGTTTAGCGATTGCTAAGGCGCGACGTCCTCGCACGTTCATAGTCGGATCGTCAAAGTCGACTTCCACCAAAGCGAAATCCACCATCTCATCGAAAGACGGGACACCTTTGCCTCTATCATATGCAATATTTTTGGTCATATCCAAGGTAGTCATGTCCTCATCAGCTAGTGACTATGATCAGGAGACATTGGCTCTTATTACACGTGAAAAACATGGTGGAGATGATTCTGATCATGAGACGCAATACATAGCTCCTGAAGACGCTGACAGGTATGAATGTTTAGTCGCTCAACGTGTTTTGAGTGTGCAGGTCACACAAGCTGAGCAAAATCAGAGGCACAATTTGTTCCATACCAAGGGAGTTGTGAAGGAACGTTCTGTGCGCGTCATAATAGACGGAGGGAGCTGCAACAACTTGGCTAGCATGGAGATGGTGGAGAAGCTTTCTCTCACCACAAGACCACATCCACATCCTTACTACATCCAATGGTTCAACAACAGCGGCAAGGTTAAGGTAACACGTACTGTTCGTGTGCATTTTAGTATCTCTACATATGCTGATTATGTTGATTGTGATGTGGTACCTATGCAAGCATGTTCCTTATTACTTGGTAGACCATGGCAATTTGATAAAAATTCTGTACACCATGGTAGAAACAATCACTATACTCTTGTTCATAAGGATAAAAATATTACTTTGCTTCCTATGACTCCTGATTCCATTTTGAAAGATGATATTAATAGAGCTAATAAAGCAAAAAAGGAGAAGAATAAGAGTGAAAATCAGATTGTGGCAAAAGAATTTGAGCAACAAATGAAGCCTAATAATAAACCATCTAGTGTTGCTTCTGAAATTAAATTGAAAAGTGCATGTTTATTTGCCACCAAATCTGATATTGATGAGCTAGATTTCAGCAAATCTGTTTGCTATGCTTTTGTGTGCAAAGAGGCATTATTTTCATTCGAGGACGTGCCTTCCTCTTTGCCTCCTGCTGTCACTAACATTTTGCAGGAGTTCGCTGACGTCTTTCCACAAGACGTGCCACCGGGATTACCGCCTATTCGAGGGATTGAGCATCAGATTGACTTAATTCCCGGTGCTTCACTGCCAAATCGTGCACCATACCGTACCAATCCAGAGGAGACGAAGGAGATTATGCGTCAAGTACAAGAGCTTCTCGACAAAGGTTATATACGCGAATCCCTTAGTCCTTGTGTTGTTCCTATTATTCTAGTGCCGAAAAGGGATGGTACATCACGTATGTGTGTTGATTGTAGAGGCATTAATAATATTACTATTCGTTATCGTCATCCTATTCCTAGGCTAGATTATATGCTTGATTAATTGAGTGGCTCTACAATATTCTCCAAAGTTGATTTGCGTAGTGGATACCATCAAATTCGTATGAAATTGGGAGATGAATGGAAAACGGCATTCAAAACTAAGTTTGGATTATATGAGTGGTTAGTCATGCCTTTTGGGTTAACTAATGCACCTAGTACTTTCATGAGATTAATGAACGAAGTTTTACGTGCTTTCATTGGACGATTTGTGGTAGTTTACTTTGATGACATATTGATTTATAGCAGATCTTTGGAAGAACATTTGGAACATTTACGTGCTGTTTTTATTGCTCTACGTGATGCACGTTTGTTTGGTAACCTTGGGAAGTGCACCTTTTGCACCGACCGAGTATCTTTTCTTGGCTATGTTGTTACTCCACATGGAATTGAAGTTGATAAAGCCAAGATTGAAGCTATTGAGAGTTGGCCGCAGCCCAAAACGGTCACACAAGTGAGGGGTTTTCTTGGCCTCGCGGGATTCTATAGGCGTTTTGTGAGAGATTTCAGCACCATTGCTGCACCTCTCAATGAGCTTACAAAGAAAGATGTGCCTTTTCTTTGGGGTACCGCACAGGAAGAAGCCTTCTCGGTATTGAAAGATAAGTTGACACATGCTCCTTTACTCCAACTTCCTGATTTTAATAAGACTTTTGAGCTTGAATGTGATGCTAGTGGAATTGGAGTAGGAGGTGTGTTATTACAAGATGGCAAACCTGTTGCATACTTTTCTGAAAAATTGAGTGGGCCTAGTCTGAATTATTCTACTTATGATAAAGAATTATATGCTCTTGTTCGGACTTTAGAAACATGGAAACATTATTTATGGCCCAAAGAATTTGTTATACATTCTGATCATGAATCTTTGAAACATATTAAAAGTCAAGCTAAACTGAATCGTAGACATGCTAAATGGGTTGAATTCATTGAGACTTTCCCTTATGTCATTAAACACAAGAAGGGAAAGGAAAATGTTATTGCTGATGCATTGTCTCGTCGCTATACTATGCTTTCACAACTTGACTTCAAAATATTTGGTTTGGAGACCATCAAAGATCAATATGTGCATGGTGCTGATTTTAAAGATGTAATGCAGAATTGTAAAGAAGGAAGAATGTGGAACAAGTTTGTTGTTAACGATGGATTTGTGTTTCGTGCTAACAAGCTATGCATTCCAGCTAGCTCCGTTCATCTTTTGTTGTTGCAGGAGGCGCATGGAGGAGGATTAATGGGACACTTTGGCGTGAAGAAGACGGAGGATGTACTTGCTACACATTTCTTTTGGCCAAAGATGAGACGGGATGTTGAGCGTTTTATTGCTCGCTGCACTACATGTCAAAAAGCTAAGTCACGACTCAATCCTCATAGTTTATATATGCCTTTGCCTGTACCTAGTGTTCCTTGGGAGGATATATCTATGGACTTTGTTTTAGGTTTACCTCGAACAAAGAAGGGGAGGGATAGCATATTTGTTGTCATGGATAGATTCTCGAAAATGGCACACTTTATACCATGTCATAAAAGCGATGATGCAGTTAATGTTGCTGATTTGTTCTTTCGTGAAATTATTCGCTTGCATGGTGTGCCAAATACTATTGTTTCAGATCGTGATACTAAATTTCTTAGCCACTTTTGGAGATGTTTATGGGCTAAGTTGGGGACTAAACTGCTTTTTAGTACTACTTGTCACCCCCAAACTGATGGACAAACTGAAGTAGTCAATAGAACGTTGTCTACTATGCTTAGGGCTGTTTTGAAGAATAATAAGAAAATGTGGGAGGAATGCTTGCCTCATATTGAATTTGCTTATAATCGTTCATTGCATTCTACTACTAAGATGTGCCCTTTTGAAGTTGTGTATGGTTTCCTACCTCGTGCACCTATTGATTTGTTGCCTCTTCCATCTTCGGAGAAGGTTAATTTTAATGCTAAACAACGTGCTAAATTGATTTTAAAAATGCATGAGTTAACTAAGGAAAACATTGAGCGTATGAATGCTAAATATAAACTTGCTGGAGATAAGGGTAGAAAACATGTTGTGTTTGCACCTGGAGATCTTGTTTGGTTACATTTGCATAAGGATAGATTTCCTGATTTGCGCAAATCAAAGTTAATGCCACGTGCTGATGGTCCCTTTAAGGTGTTAGAGAAAATAAATGATAATGCATATAAACTTGAGCTGCCTGCAGATTTTGGGGTTAGTCCCACTTTTAACATTGCAGATTTGAAGCCTTATTTGGGTGAGGAAGATGAACTTCCGTCGAGGACGACTTCATTTCAAGAAGGGGAGGATGATGAGGACATCAATACAATTGTTACACCCACAGCCCCTGCTGCTATACATACTGGACCAATTACTAGAGCTCGTGCACGCCAACTAAATTACCAGGTACTTTCGTTTCTTGGTAATGATTCTAATGTTCATGAGAATATGCTGCTGCCTAAATTGGATACATTTGTTTTGCTTACAAATGAAGGGCCTAGCTTTGAGAAGGATGAACATTGGAGCAAGAACAAGCATGGAGATGACGGCATGCGCAAGGGGAACAAGAACGGAGTTACAAGTGATGATTTCAGGCCTTTGAAGCCACCATAATGGGTGCATGAAGCCTTGGACGAAATATACAAGATGCCACTTCATAAATTTCATCCCGAGGCTATTTTAGGTGCTGCGTCACCTTATTATTGGGCCAGGCCCATGTAATTTCGAAATACATAAGTATAGGCTATTTTTAGAGTCCGTATGTGTGGGGAAACAAGAGATAGGGTTGATTTCGGACCCCTCCACCAAGGGCCACGAAATTCCCCCCTCTTCCTCCATATATACAGCCCTTAGGGCATCGTTTAGACGATGGGTTTTGTTTAGATTAAAAGTTCGCCATAGCTGCAACTTCGCGTACTTCATTTGTGTTCAACGACCAGACAAAGGCGTCACAGAACCCCACCTTGATCAATAAAGCTTTCATCTTATATTCGCAATATCCAGATTGCAATCTCAGTTTCTTGCTTGTTCTTTGTTTGCTCGCAGGAAACAGACCCTCGTGGTCAGGTTGATCGTGCTCTGGCGTGGTCAATAACCTCTCGGAGTTGGTTTAGCGATTGCTAAGGCGCGACGTCCTCGCAGGTTCATAGTCGGATCGTCAAAGTCGACTGCCACCAAAGCGATATCCATCATCTCATCGAAAGACGGGACACCTTTGCCTCTATCAACTCCGAACCAGGCAAGCATGTTTGAACCTTTGATATGATGAGTGGTTTTTCATGATTGCTTGAGTGGTTTTCCCATGACATGTATATATAAGCATTTGTGAATGTTATATTTCATGCAAAGCAAGCTGCAAGTGAGCTTCGAAATTTGATGTGTTCATATGATGGCGAGATAACCTGATCATGTGGTGGCATGATAGGTTGCAAGCTGGTATTGTTGAAGCATGCCAGTTTTATGTCAACCGTTTAACTCCAGTATTAACATGGACAGAGTCTTGTCCCCGTTCGTCCCCTTTTCGTGTCGCCACATATCTTCTGCAAAGAATGCAGTTTAGTCAGTTGCAAACCTCTTTCCTTGTACACACCAAATAGAGGGGCCATGATGAGGGTTCCATGGCCCTGGATTAAAGCCCGTCATACGGTTAGGGGGCATGGGTGTTTCTGGTTGGGACCAAGAGGGGGGCACCCATTAGAGCGCGCAATATAAATTTGATCCCATGTTATTCGAGGTTGTAGCCTCCCCGCCTTGGAGTTTTTCTTGAAACGTTCCCTAGGGTGATTCCTGGCAGTGGGATGTGGAATGGGTGTGTTCTGGTTAGATGTGTTTCTCCTAAAATACCGTAAACGGAACTAGTCCTTTGTGACTACTGAAATCCGTTGGCTGTGGTTAAAGAGTACAAACTCCGCAGAGTCAAAACCATTCGAGTAACCATGTCCATGGTCAAGGACTTTGATCAACATATTAGTGTCAATCTCAGTATCAGTCTTAGTGTCAGTCTCAGTGATAGTCTCCGGAGAATAAGCATGAAACTGAGAGTGGTAAACCCGGCTAAATGTTATTCCTGTGGATGGACTAACCAGTTTATTATCATGTACCGAGTATTCCGTGGAATGCTGTTACCTTCATGAGCTACTTGAATTCGAATGATGAGATATAAGCCCTTTATGTGATGTCGCTCAGACGTCCGACTGTGGCATTCTTGTTATTTACTTTTGATATAAGCCCTTTATGTGATGTCTCTTAGACGTCCGACTGTGGCATTCTTGTTATTTACTTTTGATATAAGCCCTTTATGTGATGTCGCTCAGACGCCCGACTGTGGAATTCTTGTTATTTACTTTTGATATAAGCCCATTATGTGATGTCGCTGAGACGTCCGACTGTGGCATTCTTGTTATTTACTTTTGATATAAGCCCATTATGTGATGTCGCTGAGACGTCCGACTGTGGCATCCTTGTTATTTACTTTCATTATAAGCCCTTTTCAAGATGTCGCTTAGACCTCCGACTGTGGCACGTACAGTCATTTATGTTTCAATATAAGCCCTTTATGTGGTGTCGCCCTGACGCCCGACTGCGGCATGCTAAGTTATTTTACCTTTCGAGGCGTCGCTTCAGACACCCGATCGGTCTTCAACTATTTTATTGGGATTTCGGGAGGACTACCGCCTGACTTCCTTTTTATTTAACATGTAGTGCAAATTTATTATTTGCGTGCGCATTACTGTCTGCTCATGTGCATCATGTTTGCCTTTGTTATATCTTATGTCCAAACTGTCTTGCAAGTACATTCAAAGTACTCACTTGGCTTGTTGATTTGGCGAGATGTTGATGAAGGCGATCTTATGGATGAAGAGTACGATAGCGAGTCTGATGCCTAGAGGAGTCCCAGTCAGTCCCGTGCGATCCTGGAGTTGGTCACTTGTATTACATGCGCTTCCACTACCCTAATAAAATCATCGATCTTCCCTCCGGCGCTTGATGAGCTGTAAGATTTTGGAGTCATGTCGCCCACTTCACTGTGACATATCCACCACCACTTTTATTACGGGTCAGTAGTTATGCGACCATACCCTTTGTGTCATATCCACCTTTATGTATAATATTGGCATGCTTGTAATAATTGTTGAGCAGCCTCAGATCAACCTTGTATAATATTTAGTACTTCTGGATTTCTGTATCAAGGATTTGTCTACTAGTAAGCAGGATTCTTCTATACTGGTCTGATAAAGTAGTCGGTTTTTCTATAAATGTTTTATTGGAAAACCGGTCCTAACAACCTTGGTATCAGAGCTAGGCTGACTGTAGGAAGCCACTAGGTGCGATCACTAATCGGTTATTAGCGTAATAAGTGTCATTTTAACATTTTGCAAATGTAGCAATTTTCTTTTAGTCGTCATAAATTTATGATTTGACTATTCGGAATTTTTGTCCACCCTTTTTGATGGCTGGCTGCGACTGTGAGTCACAGGTGTTTGCCAATGTACCTGAGGGGTTTATTAAGCTTCTCGTCTCCATCACCAAGGTCGCGATTGGGCCATCGGCTCGTCCGGAGTTCACATGATGAGGACATCAATACCATTGTTACACCCACAGCCCCTACTGCTACATATACGGGACCAATTACTAGAGCTCGCGCACGCCAATTAAATTATCAGGTACTTTCGTTTCTTGGTAATGATTCTAATGTTCATGAGAATATGATGCTGCCTAAATTGGATACATTTGTTTTGCTTACAAATGAAGGGCCTAGCTTGGAGAAGGATGAACATTGGAGCAAGAACAAGCATGGAGATGATGCCATGCGCAAGGGGAATAAGAACGGAGTTACAAGTGATGATTTCAGGACTTTGAAGCCACCATAATGGGTGCATGAAGCCTTGGACGAAATATACAAGATGCCACTTCATAAATTTCGTCCCGAGGCTATTATAGGTGCTGCGTCACCTTTTTATTGGGCCAGGCCCATGTAATTTCGAAATACATAGGTATAGGCTATTTTTAGAGTCCGTATGTGTGGGGAAACAAGAGATAGGGTTGATTTCGGACCCCTCCACCAAGGGCCACGAAATTCCCCCTCTCTTCCTCCATATATACAGCTCTTAGGGCACCGTTTAGACTTTGGGTTTTGTTTAGATTAAAAGTTCGCCATAGCTGCAACTTTGCGTACTTCGTTTGTGTTCAACGACCAGACAAAGGCGTCACAGAACCCCACCTTGATCAATAAATCTTTCATCTTATATTCGCAATATCCAGATTGCAATCTTAGTTTCTTGCTTGTTCTTCGTTTGCTCGCAGGAAACAGACCCTCGTGGTCAGGTTGAAAGTGCTCCGGCGCGGTCAATAACCTCTCGGAGTTGGTTTAGCGATTGCTAAGGCGCGACGTCCTCGCACGTTCGTAGTCGGATCGTCAAAGTCGACTTCCACCAAAGCGATATCCATCATCTCATCGAAAGACGGGACACCTTTGCCTCTATCATCACACTCTACCAGCAAAAGATCAGCTGCAACATGTCTATGCACCAGGCCGTGGTGCAATTCAAGGGAGGACGTTCTGAGTCATGCCGCTTCCGATTTGTGGGAAGGGCCATGCCTACGGAGAGGCATTCCATGCAGATGGTTGCCCGTGACGCAATAGCTCGTCTCCGGGATGCCCTCCTTCGATGAAGGCTCGTCGCTACCGCTACCTCCCATGCCACGTGCCATACACATGTCACTATGCGTTCGCTTGCGCTAGGGGGGAGAGAGATGAGGCTATTGAAATGTTGGTTGAGTATCTGATAGAGGCAAAGGTGATAGAGGCAAAGGTGTCCCGTCTTTCGATGAGATGGTGGATTTCGCTTTGGTGGAAGTCGACTTTGACGATCCGACTACGAACGTGCGAGGACGTCGCGCCTTAGCAATCGCTAAACCAACTCCGAGAGGTTATTGACCACGCCGGAGCACGATCAACCTGACCACGAGGGTCTGTTTCCTGCAAGCAAACGAAGAACAAGCAAGAAACTAAGATTGCAATCTGGATATTGCGAATATAAGATGAAAGCTTTATTGATCAAGGTGGGGTTCTGTGACGCCTTTGTCTGGTCGTTGAACACAAACGAAGTACGCGAAGTTGCAGCTATGGCGAACTTTTAATCTAAACAAAACCCAAAGTCTAAACGATGCCCTAAGGGCTGTATATATGGATGAAGAGGGGGGAATTTCGTGGCCCTTGGTGGAGGAGTCCGAAATCAACCCTATCTCTTGTTTCCCCACACATACGGACTCTAAAAATAGCCTATACTTATGTATTTCGAAATTACATGGGCCTGGCCCAATAATAAGGTGACGCAGCACCTAAAATAGCCTCGGGACGAAATTTATGAAGTGGCATCTTGTATATTTCGTCCAAGGCTTCATGCACCCATTATGGTGGCTTCAAAGTCCTGAAATCATCACTTGTAACTCCGTTCTTGTTCCCCTTGCGCATGCCATCATCTCCATGCTTGTTCTTGCTCCAATGTTCATCCTTCTCCAAGCTAGGCCCTTCATTTGTAAGCAAAACAAATGTATCCAATTTAGGCAGCATCATATTCTCATGAACATTAGAATCATTACCAAGAAACGAAAGTACCTGGTAATTTAGTTGGCGTGCACGAGCTCTAGTAATTGGTCCAGTATGTATAGCAGCAGGGGCTGTGGGTGTAACAATTGTATTGATGTCCTCATCAACTTGCTACACATTTCTTTTGGCCAAAGATGAGACGGGATGTTGAGCGTTTTATTGCTCGATGCACTACATGTCAAAAAGCTAAGTCACGACTCAATCCTCATGGTTTATATATGCCTTTGCCTGTACCTAGTGTTCCTTGGGAGGATATATCTATGGACTTTGTTTTAGGTTTACCTCGAACAAAGAAGGGGAGGGATAGCATATTTGTTGTCGTGGATAGATTCTCGAAAATGGCACACTTTATACCATGTCATAAAAGCGATGATGCTGTTAATGTTGCTGATTTGTTCTTTCGTGAAATTATTCGCTTGCATGGTGTGCCAAATACTATTGTTTCAGATCGTGATACTAAATTTCTTAGCCACTTTTGGAGATGTTTATGGGCTAAGTTGGGGACTAAACTGCTTTTTAGTACTACTTGTCACCCCCAAACTGATGGACAACCTGAAGTAGTCAATAGAACGTTGTCTACTATGCTTACGGCTGTTTTGAAGAATAATAAGAAAATGTGGGAGGAATGCTTGCCTCATATTGAATTTGCTTATAATCGTTCATTGCATTCTACTACTAAGATGTGCCCTTTTGAAGTTGTGTATGGTTTCCTACCTCGTGCACCTATTGATTTGTTGCCTCTTCCATCTTCGGAGAAGGTTAATTTTGATGCTAAACAACGTGCTGAATTGATTTTAAAATGCATGAGTTAACTAAGGAAAACATTGAGCGTATGAATGCTAAATATAAACTTGCTGGAGATAAGGGTAGAAAACATGTTGTGTTTGCACCTGGAGATCTTGTTTGGTTACATTTGCGTAAGGATAGATTTCCTGATTTGCGCAAATCAAAGCTAATGCCACGTGCTGATGGTCCCTTTAAGGTGTTAGAGAAAATAAATGATAATGCATATAAACTTGAGCTGCCTGCAGATTTTGGGGTTAGTCCCACTTTTAACATTGCAGATTTGAAGCCTTATTTGGGTGAGGAAGATGAACTTCCGTCGAGGACGACTTCATTTCAAGAAGGGGAGGATGATGAGGACATCAATACAATTGTTACACCCACAGCCCCTGCTGCTATACATACTGGACCAATTACTAGAGCTCGTGCACGCCAACTAAATTACCAGGTACTTTTGTTTCTTGGTAATGATTTTAATGTTCATGAGAATATGATGCTGCCTAAATTGGATACATTTGTTTTGCTTACAAATGAAGGGCCTAGCTTGGAGAAGGATGAACATTGGAGCAAGAACAAGCATGGAGATGATGGCATGCGCAAGGGGAACAAGAACGGAGTTACAAGTGATGATTTCAGGACTTTGAAGCCACCATAATGGGTGCATGAAGCCTTGGACGAAATATACAAGATGCCACTTCATAAATTTCGTCCCGAGGCTATTTTAGGTGCTGCGTCACCTTATTATTGGGCCAGGCCCATGTAATGTCGAAATACATAAGTATAGGCTATTTTTAGAGTCCGTATGTGTGGGGAAACAAGAGATAGGGTTGATTTCGGACCCCTCCACCAAGGGCCACGAAATTCCCCCCTCTTCCTCCATATATACAGCCCTTAGGGCATCGTTTAGACTTTGGGTTTTGTTTAGATTAAAAGTTCGCCATAGCTGCAACTTCGCGTACTTCGTTTGTGTTCAACGACCAGACAAAGGCGTCACAGAACCCCACCTTGATCAATAAAGCTTTCATCTTATATTCGCAATATCTAGATTGCAATCTCAGTTTCTTGCTTGTTCTTCGTTTGCTCGCAGGAAACGGACCCTCGTGGTCAGGTTGATCGTGCTCCGGCGTGGTCAATAACCTCTCGGAGTTGGTTTAGCGATTGCTAAGGCGCGACGTCCTCGCACGTTCGTAGTCGGATCGTCAAAGTCGACTTCCACCAAAGCGATATCCATCATCTCATTGAAAGACGGGACACCTTTGCCTCTATCATCATCAAAATAGACTACCACACATCGTCCAATGAAAGCACGTAAAACTTCGTTCATTAGTCTCATGAAAGTACTAGGCGCATTAGTTAACCCAAAAGGCATGACTAACCACTCATATAATCCAAACTTAGTTTTAAATGCTGTTTTCCATTCATCTCCCAATTTCATACGAATTTGATGGTATCCACTACGCAAATCAACTTTGGAGAATATTGTAGAGCCACTCAATTCATCAAGCATATCATCTAGCCTAGGAATAGGATGACGATAACGAATAGTAATATTATTAATGCCTCTACAATCAACACACATACGTGATGTACCATCCTTTTTCAGCACTAGAATAATAGGAACAGCACAAGGACTAAGGGATTCGCGTATATAACCTTTGTCGAGAAGCTCTTGTACTTGACGCATAATCTCCTTCGTCTCCTCTGGATTGGTACGGTATGGTGCACGGTTTGGCAGTGAAGCACCGGGAATTAAGTCAATCTGATGCTCAATCCCTCGAATAGGCGGTAATCCCGGTGGTACGTCTTGTGGAAAAACGTCAGCGAACTCCTGCAAAATGTTAGTGACAGCAGGAGGCAAAGAGGAAGGCACGTCCTCGAATGAAAATAATGCCTCTTTGCACACAAAAGCATAGCAAACAGATTTGCTGAAATCTAGCTCATCAATATCAGATTTGGTGGCAAATAAACATGCACTTTTCAATTTAATTTCAGAAGCAACACTAGATGGTTTATTATTAGGCTTCATTTGTTGCTCAAATTCTTTTGCCACAATCTGATTTTCACTCTTATTCTTGTCCTGTTGTGCTTTATTAGCTCTATTAATATCATCTTTCAAAATGGAATCAGGAGTCATAGGAAGCAAAGTAATATTTTTATCCTTATGAACAAGAGTATAGTGATTGTTTCTACCATGGTGTACAGAATTTTTATCAAATTGCCATGGTCTACCAAGTAATAAGGAACATGCTTGCATAGGTACCACATCACAATCAACATAATCAGCATATGTAGAGATACTAAAATGCACACGAACAGTACGTGTTACCTTAACCTTGCCGCTGTTGTTGAACCATTGGATGTAGTAAGGATGTGGATGTGGTCTTGTGGTGAGAGAATGCTTCTCCACCATCTCCATGCTAGCCAAGTTGTTGCAGCTCCCTCCGTCTATTATGACGCGCACAGAACGTTCCTTCACAACTCCCTTGGTATGGAACAAATTGTGCCTCTGATTTTGCTCAGCTTGTGTGACCTGCACACTCAAAACACGTTGAGCAACTAAACATTCATACCTGTCAGCGTCTTCAGGAGCCATGTATTGCGTCTCATGATCAGAATCATCTCCACCATGTTCTTCACGTGTAATAAGAGCCAATGTCTCCTCATCATAGTCACTAGCGGACTCATATCCACCATCCGCGGTAGCAATCATCACACGCGGAGATTTGCATTCCCTCGCATAATGACCTCCTCCCTTACAACGACGACAAATAATATCACTTGTGTGCCCTGTTGATGCCATGGAAGAAGAAGAATGCTGTGCAGGCCCCGCAGGTGCGCTCTTGGCAGATAATGGTGGTTGTGCCTGTTTTCTTGTATCACGGCTGGAGGTGGCACCGGATGGAGGTGCTGGTGCTGTTGAAGTAGAAGATGCACGTGGTGTCCATGATGAAGGTCGGCCTGCAGAAAAGTTAGTTCGCCCCAATGCTTGTCGATCCTGCACTTCACGTTCAGCTTTACAAGCAAAATGGAATAAACGAGTGATATTAGTATACTCCTTATAGTCTAGAATGGTCTGAATCTCTCTATTTAATCCACCCAGAAAACGTGCAAGCATAGCTTCATTCTCCTCAACAATACCACATCTAATCATGCCAGTTTGTAATTCCTGATAATATTCTTCTACAGAATTTTTCCCTTGTCTTAAACGCTGCAATTTTTGAAGCAATTCACGTTGATAATATGGTGGAACCCAACGCGTACGCATAGCAGTTTTCAAAGCAGCCCAAGTAGTTGGAATAGGATATAATCTACAATGTTCAGACCACCATACACATGCAAAACTAGTGAAAGCACAAACGGCAGCAGCAACTCGTCTCTCCTCAGGATATTGTAAACATGTAAATCGTTGTTCAGTTTCTAACTCCCAAGTAAGATATATATTAGGAACATATCTACCCTCAAATGGTGGAATATTCAATTTCAGTTTAGGAATATGGACATCATCTCGTACCTGAGGTGGTGGTGCAGGCCTACCATTACGAATACATACCTGAGGTCGACCTGCTGGTGGTGGTACAGGTGGCTGCACGTAGTGTTGATTTTGATCAACCTCATCCTCATAATCTCCCACATAATCATCCTCCTCCGCATCAGCAGCAGGATCCACAGAAGTATCAACAGCAGCACCAACAGTTTGGCCAAACGCAAGAGGAACACGGCTTGCTCGGCGGAGGTCTGCTTCGCGACGTGGAGGTAGTCGTTGTTGTTGTTGTTGGAGAGGTGCGTTAGGTGCAGCGGGTGGTGGTGGTGGAAGACGCGCGAGCAATTCATTAAACTTGTTATCGAGCTTTGTTTCGAACGTCTTCTCAAGGCTAGTGATCTTCTCCATGGCCTCTTCAAAATTGTTCAGCACATCTTGCACCTGTTCAGTCATCATTTGCTGAAACTTATCATGAAGCTCCTTATTCGATAAATTCTCCCAGTCAATCTCGTCGGCTTGTGATCCTGGCATGGTTAGCAGCAATAGAAACACACAAGAATATGATCCTACAGACTACGAACAAGTGGTGGTGGTGGGTGTCACAAATCCGTCAAGCAAATCTCAAATTCTTACCAGTTCTTACCCAGCAGCAGGCGGTGATCGGCAACCGTTGTAGTCAAAAACTCTCAAAGCTTGGATAGAGCGATTACCAGGGAGAGTCAAACGCACGACGTAGATGTATGTGGAGCTGGGAAGGCTTATACTATGGTAGCAAAAAGGGTCAGCAATAATCAATTCAGAGATGCAAAGTTGAATAAACGCTCAACGACGGTACTGTGCTGGTCCTAGGCTAGACTGTGCTAGAGACGCGAGCCTAGAACACCAACAAAATCACGGCGCGGCACGTAAACAAGGGAAAAGCACACTCTGAATTTTTTTTTCGCTCTTTTTTTTTGCGCTCTTTTTTTTTGCGCTCTTTTTTTTTGCGCTGCTTTTTTTTTGCGAAAAATCACTATAATGGCGAGTGTCTCAAAACTCTTCCTAGCTCAAACTGACAGGATGGGCACGAAATTTTTCGACCAATTTTTTTTTTTTTCGACTGCCCGGACCCAAAAACTGGAAACGGGTCAAAAAAAACTTCCTATAATGGCACCTGTCTCAAAACACTCAGAAACACCTAAAAATAGGATAGCCAGAAATTTTTTCGAAAAATGTGTTTTCGAAAATGGGCCTAAACGGAGCGTGGCTACCCGACTCTTTTTTTTTCCGAAACCTACTCCGGCAAGGAAACACGAATCGGAATCTAGATGGATCTCGAAAACAAACCTAATATGACAAGAACTCGGATTGGTGGTGGATATATGGTGGTAGATGGCAGCGGTGGTGGTATATGACAGCTGTGGTGGTATATGGATACGGATTCGAAGCGGTGGCGGATAAGCGGTGGTGGTAGATGGCAGGGGTGATGATGATGGTGCGGCGGCGGCGTGACAACTTATGACCAGAACTCGAAACTCTAAAAGACTAGACTCTAAGACCAGCAACTAGACACGACGATGCAACCGCAAATTCAACAAAGCAAAACCCTAAAAAGATTATGCAAAGGCTCAGATTGGTTCGGATATGATGAACTAACCCTAATTTTTTTTTGTGGCTTTTTCGTGGACTGTAGGTATGAAGAACAGACTCGATCTAAACTACGAAAAACTGTAAAATCTCACCGAGCAACCTGGAAATCTAATACCACTTGAGAGAGGCAAAGGTGTCCCGTCTTTCGATGAGATGGTGGATTTCGCTTTGGTGGAAGTCGACTTTGACGATCCGACTACGAACGTGCGAGGACGTCGCGCCTTAGCAATCGCTAAACCAACTCCGAGAGGTTATTGACCACGCCGGAGCACGATCAACCTGACCACGAGGGTCTGTTTCCTGCAAGCAAACGAAGAACAAGCAAGAAACTAAGATTGCAATCTGGATATTGCGAATATAAGATGAAAGCTTTATTGATCAAGGTGGGGTTCTGTGACGCCTTTGTCTGGTCGTTGAACACAAACGAAGTACGCGAAGTTGCAGCTATGGCGAACTTTTAATCTAAACAAAACCCAAAGTCTAAACGATGCCCTAAGGGCTGTATATATGGAGGAAGAGGGGGGAATTTCGTGGCCCTTGGTGGAGGAGTCCGAAATCAACCCTATCTCTTGTTTCCCCACACATACGGACTCTAAAAATAGCCTATACTTATGTGTTTCGAAATTACATGGGCCTGGCCCAATAATAAGGTGACGCAGCACCTAAAATAGCCTCGGGACGAAATTTATGAAGTGGCATCTTGTATATTTCGTCCAAGGCTTCATGCACCCATTATGGTGGCTTCAAAGTCCTGAAATCATCACTTGTAACTCCGTTCTTGTTCCCCTTGCGCATGCCATCATCTCCATGCTTGTTCTTGCTCCAATGTTCATCCTTCTCCAAGCTAGGCCCTTCATTTGTAAGCAAAACAAATGTATCCAATTTAGGCAGCATCATATTCTCATGAACATTAGAATCATTACCAAGAAACGAAAGTACCTGGTAATTTAGTTGGCGTGCACGAGCTCTAGTAATTGGTCCAGTATGTATAGCAGCAGGGGCTGTGGGTGTAACAATTGTATTGATGTCCTCATCATGCGAGGACGTCGCGCCTTAGCAATCGCTAAACCAACTCCGAGAGGTTATTGACCACGCCGGAGCACGATCAACCTGACCACGAGGGTCTGTTTCCTGCGAGCAAACAAAGAACAAGCAAGAAACTAAGATTGCAATCTGGATATTGCGAATATAAGATGAAAGCTTTATTGATCAAGGTGGGGTTCTGTGACGCCTTTGTCTGGTCGTTGAACACAAACGAAGTACGCGAAGTTGCAGCTATGGCGAACTTTTAATCTAAACAAAACCCAAAGTCTAAACGATGCCCTAAGGGCTGTATATATGGAGGAAGAGGGGGGAATTTCGTGGCCCTTGGTGGAGGGGTCCGAAATCAACCCTATCTCTTGTTTCCCCACACATACGGACTCTAAAAATAGCCTATACTTATGTATTTCGAAATTACATGGGCCTGGCCCAATAATAAGGTGACGCAGCACCTAAAATAGCCTCGGGACGAAATTTATGAAGTGGCATCTTGTATATTTCGTCCAAGGCTTCATGCACCCATTATGGTGGCTTCAAAGTCCTGAAATCATCACTTGTAACTCCGTTCTTGTTCCCTTTGAGCATGCCATCATCTCCATGCTTGTTCTTGCTCCAATGTTCATCCTTCTCCAAGCTAGGCCCTTCATTTGTAAGCAAAACAAATGTATCCAATTTAGGCAGCATCATATTCCCATGAACATTAGAATCATTACCAAGAAACGAAAGTACCTGGTAATTTAGTTGGCGTGCACGAGCTCTAGTAATTGGTCCAGTATGTATAGCAGCAGGGGCTGTGGGTGTAACAATTGTATTGATGTCCTCATCAAAAGGTGTCCCGTCTTTCGATGAGATGATGGATATCGCTTTGTTGGAAGTCGACTTTGACGATCCGACTACGAACGTGCGAGGACGTCGCGCCTTAGCAATCGCTAAACCAACTCCGAGAGGTTATTGACCACGCCGGAGCACGATCAACCTGACCACGAGGGTCTGTTTCCTGCGAGCAAACGAAGAACAAGCAAGAAACTGAGATTGCAATCTGGATATTGCGAATATAAGATGAAAGCTTTATTGATCAAGGTGGGGTTCTGTGACGCCTTTGTCTGGTCGTTGAACACAAACGAAGTACGCGAAGTTGCAGCTATGGCGAACTTTTAATCTAAACAAAACCCAAAGTCTAAACGATGCCCTAAGGGCTGTATATATGGAGGAAGAGGAGGGAATTTCGTGGCCCTTGGTGGAGGGGTCCGAAATCAACCCTATCTCTTGTTTCCCCACACATACGGACTCTAAAAATA
>NW_021273743.1:0-1857 GCF_002162155.2 Triticum dicoccoides
TCCTCCTCCGCATCAGCAGCAGGAGCCACAGAAGTATCAACAGCAGCACCAACAGTTTGGCCAAACGCAAGAGGAACACGGCTTGCTCGGCGGAGGTCTGCTTCGCGATGTGGAGGTAGTCGTTGTTGTTGTTGTTGTTGGAGAGGTGCGTTAGCTGCAGCGGGTGGTGGTGGTGGAAGACGCGCGAGCAATTCATTAAACTTGTTATCGAGCTTTGTTTCGAACGTCTTCTCAAAGCCAGTGATCTTCTCCATGGCCTCTTCAAAATTGTTCAGCACATCTTGCACCTGTTCAGTCATCATTTGCTGAAACTTATCATGAAGCTCCTTGTTCGATAAATTCTCCCAGTCAATCTCGTCGGCTTGTGATCCTGGCATGGTTAGCAGTAATAGAAACACACAAGAATATGATCCTACAGACTACGAACAAGTGGTGGTGGTGGGTGTCACAAATCCGTCAAGCAAATCTCAAATTCTTACCAGTTCTTACCCAGCAGCAGGCGGTGATCGGCAACCGTTATAGTCAAAAACTCTCAAAGCTTGGATAGAGCGATTACCAGGGAGAGTCAAACGCACGACGTAGATGTATGTGGAGCTGGGAAGGCTTATAATATGGTAGCAAAAAGGGTCAGCAATAATCAATTCAGAGATGCAAAGTTGAATAAACGCTCAACGACGGTACTGTGCTGGTCCTAGGCTAGACTGTGCTAGAGACGCGAGCCTAGAACACTAACAAAATCACGGCGCGGCACGTAAAACAAGGGAAAAGCACACTCTGGAGTTTTTTTTTTCGCTCTTTTTTTTGCGCTCTTTTTTTTTTTGCGAAAAATCACTATAATGGCGAGTGTCTCAAAACTCTTCTTAGCTCAAACTGACAGGATGGGCACGAAATTTTTTCGACCAATTTTTTTTTTTTGACTGCCCGGACCCAAAAACTGGAAACGGGTCAAAAAAAACTTCCTATAATGGCACCTGTCTCAAAACACTCAGTAACACCTAAAAATAGGATAGCCAGAAAATTTTTCGAAAAATGCGTTTTCGAAAATTTTTGGGCCTAAACGGAGCGTGGCTACCCGACTCTTTTTTTTTTCCGAAACCTACTCCGGCAAGGAAACACGAATCGGAATCTAGATGGATCTCGAAAACAAACGTAATATGACAAGAATTCGGATTGGTGGTGGATATATGGTGGTAGATGGCAGCGGTGGTGGTATATGACAGCTGTGGTGGTATATGGATACGGATTCGAAGCGGTGGCGGATAAGCGGTGGTGGTAGATGGCAGGGGTGATGATGATGGTGCGGCGGCGGCGTGACAACTTATGACCAGAACTCGAAACTCTAAAAGACTAGACTCTAAGACCAGCAACTAGACACGACGATGCAACCGCAAATTCAACAAAGCAAAACCCTAAAAAGATTATGCAAAGGCTCAGATTGGTTCGGATATGATGAACTAACCCTAATTTTTTTTGTGGCTTTTTCGTGGACTGTAGGTATGAAGAACAGACTCGATCTAAACTACGAAAAACCGTAAAATCTCACCGAGCAACCTGGAAATCTGATACCACTTGATAGAGGCGGAGGTGTCCCGTCTTTCGATGAGATGATGGATTTCGCTTTGGTGGAAGTCGACTTTGACGATCCGACTACGAACGTGCTAGGACGTCGCGCCTTAGCAATCGCTAAACCAACTCCGAGAGGTTATTGACCACGCCGGAGCACGATCAACCTGACCACGAGGGTCTGTTTCCTGCGAGCAAACGAAGAACAAGCAAGAAACTGAGATTGCAATCTGGATATTGCGAATATAAGATGAAAGCTTTATTGATCAAGGTGGGGTTCTGTGACGTCTTTGT
>NW_021273744.1:0-7628 GCF_002162155.2 Triticum dicoccoides
CGCCATGCCCGCGCGCCTCCGTGTCTGCCCGCCTGCGCGTGGCCTCGCCCCCGTGCGTGCTCCCGCGCGCCCCCTGGTCGCCCTGCCCCTGCGTGCCTGAGCTCCGGCCCTGCACAACGCGCGCCCGCGCCCAGTCGCGTTGTCCCGCTGCCTACTACCTTTACTGCTGATGCCGCTGAAACTCTGCTATTGTTACTTGCTTCCTACTGCTGCTTCTTGTTACTACTACGGATGCATAGCTGCTGCCGTCGCTGCTATTCCTTAACTTCTGCCGCTGCGTTCGCTGCTCTGCTGCCGCTGCTACAGTAACTGAATGTTACTGTAGCGCTGGCTAGCTTTTGCTATTTCCATCTTCTTAGCTCTCTGGATGGCAACAAAACTATGGTCAAACCAAGTCTAACTTCGTTGAAATTAATTTGTGTTGGGAGTACACATAGCAACCTCCAAATTATTCCATTGGACCAAATTCAAATATGGCATGGATTAAATTCTATAAAAATCGCAAAATGCTTTGTTGGAACAAAAGTAACCCCTAGCTATGTGTGTTGCGTGTGTGTACGCAGCCACGGCTGGCTATGCCACCGGCCGGCCCATGGTTTAATTAGGCTAGGATTAATTAGGGCTAGTTTAGGTAGGATGTAATTTAGTGCTAATTAGTCTATATAAACAATGCCATGTGGCCCCCTAGTTTAAATTAATTTAGCTTAAGTAATCTACACCTATGTACATGACATGTGGGCCACCACCTTTCCTTTTGACTAGTCACATTGACTTGGTCAATTCGGATTTAAATTAAACACAAAATTCTAGAATATTGATAAAACTTTGAAAAATTATAAAAAATTAACCGTAACTCCGATGGAAAAACTTTGTACATGAAAGTTGCTCAGAACGACGAGACGAATCCAGATACGCGGCCCGTTCGTCCGCCATGCATCCCTAGCATAGGGAACCTGCAACATTTCACCTCCGGTTCATTTGTCCGGAATCGTGAAACACCGGGAATACTTTCCCGGATATTTCCCCTCTTCGCCGGTATCGCCTATCCCTACGTTAGGTCACCCCAAGCACAACGTATTGCCGCGTCTTGCTTTGTGTTACATTTGATTGCTCTGTTATTTATTGTGTTCCCCCTCCGTTACTCCTTTCCGGTAGACTACGAGACCGACACTGCTGCTGACCAGTTCGGCTACGGAGTTGACGACCCCTCTCTCTTGCCAGAGCAACCAGGCAAGCCCCCCCCCTTGATCACCAGATATCGCCTATTCTCCTCTATACTGCTTGCATTAGAGTAGTGTAGCATGTTACTGCTTTCGTTAATCCTATTCTGATGCATAGCCTGACATTGTCGCTACATCTGTTGATACCTTACCTGCAATCCTAAATGCTTAGTATAGGATGCTAATTTATCATCATTGGCCCTACATTCTTTTCAGTCTGCCTTGCTATACTATCGGGCCGTGATCACTTGGGAGGTGATCACGGGTATATACTATACATACATACATACTATACAGATGGTGACTAAAGTCGGGTCAGCTCATTGAGTACCCGCAAGTGCTTCTGACGAGGGGGCTGAAAGGACAGGTGGCTCCATCCCGGTAGAGGTGGGCCTGGGTTCCCGACGGCCCTCGACTGTTACTTTGTGGCGGAGCGACAGGGCAGGTTGAGACCACCTAGGAGACAGGTGGGCCTGGCCCTGTTCGGCGTTCGCGGATACTTAACACGCTTAACGAGATCTTGGTATTTGATCTGAGTCGGCTACGAGCCTATACGCACTAACCATCTACGTGGGAGTAGTTATGGGTATCCCGACGTCGTGGTATCAGCCGAAGCACTTCAGACGTCAGCGACGGAGCGGCGCGCGCCGAATTGGACTGGAACGCCACTAGGCTAGGTCTGCTTTCGGCCGCCCTCGCAACGTGCAGGTGTGCTCAGGGCGATGGGCCCAGACCCCTGCGCGCTTAGGTTTAGACCGGCGTGCTGGCCTCTCTGTTGTGCCTAGGTGGGGCTGCGACGTGTTGATCTTCCGCGGCCGGGCATGACCCAGGAAAGTGTGTCCGGCCAAATGGGATCAAGCGTGTTGGGTTATGTGGTGCACCCCTGCAGGGAAGTTAATCTATTCGAATAGCCGTGATCTTCGGTAACAGGACGACTTGGAGTTGTACCTTGACCTTATGACAACTAGAACCGGATACCTAATAAAACACACCCTTCCAAGTGCCAGATACAACCGGTGGTCGCTCTCCCTCAGGGATACGGGGGGAGGATCGCCGGGCAGGATATGCTATGCGATGCTACTTGGAGGACTTCGACCTACCCTCTTCTGCCTGTTGCAAGACGAAGGTGACCAGAAGCGTAGTCTTCGATAGGACTAGCTATCCCCCTCTTATTCTGGCATTCTGCAGTTCAGTCCACTGATATGGCCTTCTTACACATATACCCATGCATATGTAGTATAGTTCCTTGCTTGCGAGTACTTTGGATGAGTACTCACGGTTGCTTTCTCCCCCCTTTTTTCCCCCTTTCCTTTCTTCCTGGTTGTCGCAACCAGATGCTGGAGCCCTGGAGCCAGACGCCACCGTCGACGACGACTACTACACTGGAGGTGCCTACTACTACGTGCAGCCCGTTGACGACGACCAGGAGTAGTTAGGAGGATCCCAGGCAGGAGGCCTGCGCCTCTTTCGATCTGTATCCCAGTTTGTGCTAGCCTTCTTAAGGCAAACTTGTTTAACTTATGTCTGTACTCAGATATTGTTGCTTCCGCTGACTCGTCTATGATCGAGCACTTGTATTCGAGCCCTCGAGGCCCCTGACTTGTATTATGATGCTTGTATGACTTATTTTATTTGTAGAGTTGTGTTGTGATATCTTCCCGTGAGTCCCTGATCTTGATCGTACACATTTGCGTGCATGATTAGTGTACGATTGAATCGGGGGCGTCACAAGTTGGTATCAGAGCCGACTGCCTGTAGGAATCCCCTTTTCCAACTCCTTGGCCGAAGTCGAGTCTAGTCGTTGAAAAACTTTTACTAACATGGCTGTGTGGCCCATGGGCCCACGTCGCCATCGGGAGGTATTAGGATCTTTTATTCCTCGACCTTTACTCTGGGATTCGGAACCCTCTTCTATTTGGGTTAAACGATTTTTACTAAAAACTAACTTTAGGTTCTCGAAAATACTTTCTCCCGGAGAGCCCCTTCAGTCTAGATGGTCACCGACTGCATCAGAAGATTTCGGAGATACTCTTTGATATTCTCTCGAGACTTTGTGCCCATCACTTTTGCTATTCCCGACCACCGATAAATCCTTATGGATAACTACTTACACTTGCCATTCTTACGATCATTCCCCATTGTTCTTGTTATTACAAGATACCCCGAAATTCTCTCCATTGATCCGAGAATATCTTGTGCCTACTGTCTTGCAATTCCTTGTCACCTGAATACCCCTATGGATAATTCTCGCACTTGTCGAGTAACCGCTTATCCCCAGTTGTTCATGTGTTTCACGAAAGTCTTCAAAATAATATTCGATCTTCCGAAAAT
This sequence comes from Triticum dicoccoides, assembly GCF_002162155.2. Taxonomy (NCBI): domain Eukaryota; kingdom Viridiplantae; phylum Streptophyta; class Magnoliopsida; order Poales; family Poaceae; genus Triticum; species Triticum dicoccoides. The sequence continues at coordinate 3,552 of NW_021273744.1, forward strand.
CCTCTGGAGCCTTTGGCTCTTGAAATTCTTGCTTGCTTGCATTATGGTTAATCCCATAAGTCTCGTAGTCTTAATGACATTCCTTGTCATTATCATTTTGAGTCTCTTGACTCAATATTCTGCGAATACACGCAATCATCATTGATCCTTATAAATTACTTTTCCGGCTGAGCTGCCATTCTTTTTACTGGAATTGGTTCTCGACCAATCCAATTGTCTTTGATTGTACCCTACGGCTATTCAACTTATCCACCCCTAATCAGAGCATTGCTTCTGATCTCTTGATTTGGAAAACATAATTCCTTTGCATTTGACAATTGAGTTAGTCAGTTGTTTCTATAATCTGCTTCCTCTAGTTGAGTACCGATGCTCACGTCAGATCCCTTGTGGACCACCAGCTCCTTTGTTGGATTTTATCTGACAACGCCCTTCATATTCAATAAACTTGTGAGCCTTTTTCTCGGATACATAATGCCTTTGGTAAATTGTATGGTCTGCTTTCTCAACCATGCTCTGCCTTCGAGCTTGAGTTAATTACTTCTAAAAAATTCTGGTATAGGATTCTAAGATGCCCCGATGGGTTGAACCTATGCCTTCCTTAATATGTGTGAACTCGAAAGTTTTCACGAGTCATACTCTTCTGGTATTTTGCCAGATAAAATTTCAAAACTGCAACTTCATTGAGCGCGAGAAGTGAATGAAAGGTTGTGCATTGGAGAAGTGGGAGTCGACCTTGAACTTTGCGTTCATGCCCATGGACACGATGTACATCTATCATTAAAGCTTCTCTTAAATTAATTATTCCTTTGGTATAAGTTCATCTTATATCTGGGATCTGGCCTTTTGCAATCGTGGTTCCGACCATGTTCTCCTTTAAATTACATTTCTCGTGCAGGTTTAAGCACTTGTCTTCTGTGGATCAATACCCTGGTAAAACCTCTACTTTGATCTGTCGTCGAGTATTACCCCCCTGATATCTCGAGATTATCATGGAACTGCATAACTTTTTATGAGTTCTTCATCAAGTGCTACCTTCCCACTGATTCCAATTTTTCGCGGGCTCTGAGTTATTGAACACTCAAAGACACCGATAACTGAACCGAGTCTGCACTACGGTTCAACAACTCTTCAGTAAGCTTCTATAAATACGAGTTTATACCCGATCACGCCATTCCTAGCCTGTTTGGCTATATCATTGTCGTGATGATTTTAACTGTGCTACCCGGTCCTTCTTCTCGGAGCACAATTTTCGACGATGAACTAACCTTACGTCGATCCCCATCGTCATACCATTTCGCCTTAAACAACAAGCTTGGTTTCGAGTTGTGTCGTACCCTTGGTTCCAATAACCTTTCACTTCATCATTACTTTGACTTGATGTCGTCGCCGATCGATTACATCTTCATGAACTCTCGCGACAAAGGTGTCGTGATCATCAACATTCAGAGCTCATCTAGGATATCAATTGAATTCATGATGAGAAATACCATCCTTGGTCCCCGTATTGTTTTCAACCGGAATACCGACAATGGAGCTATGACGTGTGAATTCAAAACTTCTAACAACCCTATTGCTTTGAAGTGAATGGGCGATAGTTCATTCTAAGTCCTTCGCTAATTGAATCACCATTCTGACATTGGTCGTGCAACCCAACCCATATTTCGGGCGCACCTTTCAACCAATGTTTAATTGTGTATGTTTTCCTCGAGCATACTTCCTTATATCATTTGATCTGACAAATGTTATCTCCTTGTTCACTTAATGGTGGAAATCCATCTTTTGGGAATCTCGGTGAATTGCCGTTGAGTTCACCAGACACCTCCTTGTCCTCTCCTTGGGGTAATGATGGACTCTTGTTAACGGAAATCACTTCATAGTTCATTTCCCCGAGAATCTTACAATGTCATCCCGTCAATTTGTGTTGCACCTTTCTTCTCAGGCATCCTGAGCCTGAGGTATCCTGACACCAATCATATCTGAATCTCGGTCAGATATGATGGTTGGGACAACTTTCCAGGAGTTATGTTGTTTGTCCTTTGATGACCCGGTAACATGATGTCATGCCTAGCACCTCCCCCCTGGCTGGAGGACCTATCATAATGATTTCTTTTGCAAGGATAACCATTCCTCCTGGAGGAAGTGGTAGGACTTATTTTATAAGTTACTCCTGATGGATCATTGGTGTATCCGAAGTCGGGCCCTTGATTGAAACACCATATCATTGCTACCTGAAGCATGTCTGTGGTACTCCGTTCATCACCAAGAACATTTGAAGCACAATGCTAAATTTCTCTTTATCAATTATCCAAACACCGTTGTATGGGTAATGTCATGAAATTTTTCTCCCCTTACCTAAAATGGTTTTCTACCTACTATCCTGTCATGGATATCATCTGCTTGTCCTTGGGAAGGATATACCCTCGAAAGATGTGTTTAAACACATTTTCCTTTCCATTGTTCTGTTTAAACATAATAATCACTTTTCCTTTCCATTGGTTTGTTTAAACCTTCTTGTGATCTATATGAGCTAAGCAGTAATAATTCACTGCTTATGGAAGCACCTCGGTGTACAACTCTGTCAGCGAGACCCTGTTTCTACTGTTGATGACTTCTGGTAACCATCGATGGACGAGAACTTTCCCTATTGGTCCGCCTCGTTTCAACGAGCAGGAAAATGGTTCTCTTCGTTCCTCGCCCTTGGTACCGATGTTGTTGCCGACATAACTGACAGGCTATCCTTTGACATGCCTTGCCACCCTGACCGTGCGAGATGTCAGCGCCCTTCCTTCTTTTAACCCACATGGTGGGCCCATAACCCACAATTCCACAGGATCGAAACCTGACTCTCCTGTACCACCCTGTTTCTAATGGTTATTCTCCATGCTTGGCTTCGTATTTAATTCATGGGCCACCTTCCTAGTGCTCTATTTTGATATCAGACGCAATACTTACTCTCGCTACTCTGAACCCCTTTCTCACTCTGGTTCAGGCTTCGAGCAACTATCTATCCGCTTGGAACCTCTTATTGTACCTTCGTACCTTACTCTCGATGAATTTCATATGTTCAACTCGAGAGATAATCCTATGCTCATTCATGGGTTAACACCAGATTGTTTCCCTCAAAAGCATTCTGTCGTAGCTGAGCTGCCCCTTATCCTTTCGTAAGTACGGTGGAGTTCCCGAAGAAATGACGACAAGTTTATCATGATGCATTGGAATAAAGAATTGACGACATCAACGAAAAGGATTAACTTCTTCGAGAAGATCCGTTAGAATATCGTAACCAGAACTTTCCCCCTTACTCCCCTCTTAAATCTCGGGACGAGATTTCTTGTAGTGGAGGAGAATTGTGATGCCCGGATAATTAAGCTACAGTGATCCCTCGCTAAGGATGCCACGTCACCTCGGTTAGTGTGGATAAACTCGTATCTGTTTGAAACCCAGTTAAAATTTAAAACAAAGGCAAGCAAATAAAAGTTTTCAAATATTAAAACCAAATTGTTATGGTAGTGGCAAATAATGCATAAGTAGTAATGGTGGAGAAACCAACATCTTTAAAAGTGTTTGAATGCTCTAAAATAAATAAAACAACAGCAAACGAATTAATTGAATGCCTTTTATAATTATTAAAATGTTAAACTATTTTAATTGGAGGTCTAAACTTTTTGTAGTAGAGGTATAATTAGTGGTACTAATTTAGGTGCAACCTTTATGATTTATAAAACTAAAATAAAATGAAACAAAAGGGTAATAATAAATAATAGGAAAAAAGACAGCAGTAAACAAAAAGAAAAGACTAAACAGAATTTTTTAAAAAAAGAGAGAGAGAGAGAGCACCCCTCGGGCCTGGCCATTCGAACCGGCCCAGCTAAGCCGGCCCACTCCCCCTCCCCGGTCGCTTCCTGTTCCACCGACCGGGCAGGACCGTGCGCGCCCGTCGCCGTCCAGCCACCTCGCCGGCGACGCCCGACGAGGGGATAAGAGCTGCGCTGGACCTCCCCGCTCGCCAAAATATCTACCACTCCCCCCGCTTGCTCTCTTCTCCCCTCCCTGGTCCTCTCCGCCTCACCCCCCCCC
>NW_021273745.1:0-2736 GCF_002162155.2 Triticum dicoccoides
GACGCCAATGTCCGTCACGGGCGAAGCCCTGTTCCCATCCGGTGACGCAGGCACCCGTGGTGGTGTCTCCCCGGTTCGTCTCTCTCCTCTGAGCACGCCGGTGGGCGGCTCATCGCCGGAGACGCCCTGTAGCACCGGCTGCCGGCGTCGAACGCCTCCACTGTCTCCCTTCGCGCCCGCACGGGAGGTTGAGGACGAACCTGCAGGCGGGGCCCGCTCATCAGTGGCCCAGCCACCGGGCCACGCAGGCAAGTGGAGGCGGGTTCGCCGTCTCCCGCGTCCCCGCAGCGAAGGCGTACTCCTTCTTGGCTCCTTCGGCATCACCACCTCTGCCCGCGCAGCCGAGCCGCTGGGCCGGCCCACGGTCTATCTGTCGCCTTGTGCGCAGGGTAACGTTAAAGCCTTATTCCTTTTTTTCTTTTTCTAGTCAACTTCAAAAATCCATAAATAATTCAAATTAACTCCAAATTTGATGATTCGAATTTATAGTAGGTTCTAAAATCATGCCCTACCACATGGTGCTATTGTCACATTTTTACCAAAGCATTTCCTTCACAAATATTTATCAAATCCTAATTTTCCTATTTCTGTGATGAACTTTAGAAAATCACAGAGAGCTCAAAGTTGATCCAAATGCCATGATTCAAATTACTAGATGCTTCTCAGTTCAAAACTTAGTTTTTGAACATTTTTACTAATACTTTCTATACCACCTCAAATAATGGTCTATTTCTTCATGTATAGCCAACTCTGCAAATTCATAAAGAAATCATTTGAACTCCAAATCAAGTGAAACCAAATCCTAGATTCTCCTAAAATCATCCTTTGTTAAATGGGTATCTTTTCTCATTTTCCAAAAAATATATTTCTGTACACTTCTTGCAAATCCAAAAATCCCTTGATTCCATCATATTGAAATGTTCAGAGATATCCATTCATCAAATCCCAATGAAACCACTTTGGTCACTCCTCATATGACCAGAGGTATCCTAGAAAAGTCCAACTCACATTTTTAGAGCACTTTTACTTTTGCCTTGTTGTGTTGCTTATTGTGTTTGTTTCCGACATTAGTTGACAAAGAAGATTTCAAGACTCTGATGAACCAGGCCAGCAGCCCTTTGACCATGTCTATGAAACCCTTTTTATGCATGTCATATAGCACCATATTGTTGTTGCAACGGAATCATGATGTTGTGGTATCCACTTTGATGGTTTGCCACCGTACTTCCTCGTTGATACTTGCATTGTGCATGACCCTACCTTCTTATGAGGGTTATGCCGGTGGGAGTAGATAGGATGCTAAAGTAGATTCTACGCAAAAGGGACGGGAATATCCATGATGAATGAGACAAAGTGTTTTCAAAGGACTTTTCAAAAACCCCGTCGGGTGCCACTTATGCCCGAGGGAGATGATGAGATGGGTAACCACTTGATGACGAAGTGGTGTACTGAGGCAAGAGTGTGTTGTTTTCAAAATGGATTGGTTTAAGTTGCGACCGTTATTCCAACCTTACATGCACAACCACTCTACCCTTGTATGGGAAAGGGCATTATTGATTACCTAGGTCGATACTAGCTTGGAGCCCGCATTACTAGTGATGGGGGAGAGTTGGTTCTCTCTCTCGGGACGGGGTCGTGCCAGGTAGGGAAGCCAAGAACATTTTTATGGGGCACCGAACACACCGTTGGTACCCCGTGCCAGTATGTGATGAATATGGGAGCGATGCTCCACAATTTTAAGATGTGATAATGTTGGGCACGGGGGTTACTACCAATCGAGTGGACTCCATGTTAGTGTCGTCTAGGGAAAGGTAGTGATCGGGTGCTTACCCCGGGTACTTGAGGTATCGCGGGTCATGGATGACAAGGAAGTTCCCCGGATCTTGAGGGTAAAGTGTGCAACCTCTGCAGAGTGTAAAACTATTCGAATAGCCGTGTCCACGGTCAAGGACAGTTGGGTAACCGCTCTTGGGCTACGTCCACATGTTTACAAACCGTGTGTGTGTGTGTGTTGATAAAACTACTTGGGTCGAGTCAAGGGACTTGACATGATTGAGTTGGGTTGGTGCCCACTCTATTTATGTTGATATCTGTAACCTGTCCTCATGGTTACTTGAATTCTCTTGATGCATGTCTTACAAGTTGTTGAACATGTCATTGCACTCAAAACTAGCTTTCTGCAAAAATTTACCTATATCATGCATTGTTGTATCTTGAACCAAAACATGGGTTGCTTGCGAGTACATTCAAAGTACTCATTGGCTTGCCACTGGTTATTTAATTGACCAGGCATGGAAGAACCGGAGTTCGAAGAAGAGTTCTTTGGAGACGAACATGCGAACTAGGACGTTTCCCAGTCAGAATGCCTGTAGGGTTAAGGAAGATGGCATGGGTTCTACTTATTGACGAAGATTTCCGCTGCTTGTGTTTCATTTGATGTTCAGCCCTTAAGGCCTTATCAATGTAAGACTTGACCATAATGGTCATAATTTGTGTAAGACGATATGTATGGATGTAAGACTCTTGTTATTCAGCTTCTGTGTGTTCAGTGAGCATTGATCTCTGGGATCACTGTACACGTGCATTCGGGTGAACTCGACTTATGAGTCAGGGTCCCCACAGAGCTGGTATCAGAGCCATCCTGACTGTAGGAAGCCTTAGTTAGCATGGTCGTTAGTTAGAGTAAAGCTATTTTCAAAACTCTTACTAATTTTCAAAACTATCTATACTTCTCTT
>NW_021273746.1:0-1070 GCF_002162155.2 Triticum dicoccoides
TCTCGATCACCGTCCAGGAGTGGAATGAGCCAAAGAAGGCACGAATTGATGGTTTCACTTTTGTCGATAAGAGAACAAAAAAAGATTGCTTCAAGAAGCTTATGGAACATTTCGTTCTACCTCCGGAATACAACAAATTCGATGAGGAGGGTAACAAGATTGAGGAAAACAAGGAGAGGAGGAGGCTAGTCAAACAGTTCGCTCTTCATAAGATGGCCGACGCATTCCGGAAATTCAAGCAAAATCTAGCCCATGACTTTGTCAAGTAGAACAAGACTCCGGATTTCAAAGGACAATATGAGAAACTGAAACATGATTGGCCAGAATTTGTGAAGCAAAAGAAATCGGAGCAGTTCATTCAAATATCGAAAAAAAATAAGGAAAATGCGGCTAAGAAGGAGTACAATCATGTTATGGGGCCAGGAGGGTATCGCATTTGGGTGCCTAGGATGGAGAAGATGGAGAACGAGCTGACGGCGCGAGGAATCCGTCCAGGTACGGAGGGATGGGACCCAAGGGCCAAAAGCTGGTGGTACGGGCATGGGGTACGCTGAACCCGGAGACAGGGGAGTGTGTTTACCGGGGCAAATTAATTAAACCCACCCAAGCTCTTATTAACGCAATGAGGGATGCTCAACAGGGGAAGATCAAGTTCAACAGAGAGAACGACGCGCTGACAAAAGCCCTCGGGAATCCTGAACACGGAGGACGTGTACGAGGCATGGGGCACATTCCGTGGAAAATAGGGTTCCCCCAGAACGATGACCCGTACGGTTACAGAAGCCGTAAGAGAAAGATGGATCGGGAAGCAGATGTTGTGGCGCGGTTGGCATCGGAAATGGATGTGATGAAGAAAACCATGAGTGTACTAGTAGCCGAAAGAGATGCAGCTCGGGTGCAGCATGAAGATCATCCAGCGGATCTCGGAAGCCAGCAGCGGAGAAGCAGCGTGGCTTCCACGGAGGCCCCACCGGCTGGTGCAGATGCACCGACGATCGAAATTACTGCACCGGAGCCTCTGGTGGTCCAAATTACTGCACCGGAGCCTCTGGTGGTCGAAATTACTTCAC
>NW_021273747.1:0-1352 GCF_002162155.2 Triticum dicoccoides
CCTCCACGTGCTACCCACTGTTCATTGTCATAATCATAGTTGAGATCGTTCCCATCTTCGCTTGATCCAATCTACATCTTATCTAGTTTTTTTGGGAAAGAGGGAGAGAGAAAAAAAGATAGAGAAAAAAAACGAGAGAAAAAAAAGTAAAAAAAAAGTCAGAGAAAAAAAAGAAAGGAAAAGAAAAAAAGTGTGAGAAAAAAAAAAGAGAGGAGAAAAAAAAACAAAATTCGGATCTATCTAGACTCAATCTCGTAGTTGAATTCGAATTGGAATCTGTTTTGCGCACTGTTCAGTAAAACAGGTGCATCTTCCTCATACGAAGTCAGTTTTGGCTCCGTGAGTACTCAAATTGAAGATAGCGACGAGCCGCATCTAAATAGTTGCAGAAGCTAGTTCATTATTTGACACCTCAAAATCGGCTTCTAAATAGGTCTTTTTGCCCTCCGAAGTTCGTGAACACAATTTGTTCCAATTTTTCAGGCCAGTTTTAGAATTCTTTGACTCCTCACATCAACTCGGAATTGAGTGATTCTTTTTGCATTGGAAAGCTTGAGTTAGTAGCATTCTTTGAAAGAATTTATCAGAAAATTGTCTCAAACTTTTCAAGAGGAAAGTTGGAGAGAGAGTTGTTGTATATCCTGCTTGGCAGTTATTTTTCATCATTATCTTCACTGCCGTTGTGATCTTCACTTATATCTTGCTGTCAAGAGCTACTTAGTATCCTTCATTGATGCTAGTTGTGCTACGCCGTGACCTCATTAGTGTTCTAGGCTCGCGTCTCTAGTCCTGTCTAGCCTAGGACCAGCACAGTACCGTCGTTGAGCGTTTATTCAACATTGCATCTTTGAATTGATTATTGCTAATCTTTTGCTACCATATATAGCCAACCCAGCTCCACATATTTCTACACCGTGTATACGTACGCTCCCCTGACAATCACTTTACTCAATATTCGGAGTTACTTGACACCGCTGGTTGCCGATCACCGCCTGCTGCATGGTAAGAACTTGTAAGACATTGATATTTGCTTTACTGTGAGCGTTTTACCACCACATCCTAGTAGTTATAGGAACATTATTTTTGGGTTTTGTTTCTTGTTCTACTAATCATGACAGGATCCAGAGTCAATTCATGGGCTTTGTCGATCGCGGGAGACGTGCCACCACCTTTGCAAATACCACAACCGTCACGAGAGGTGCACAAACATCCAAATGCACATGATCAGGTTAATGTATCTATACCACCATTTAATGGCCGTTTTAAACCTGCTTTATATATTGAATGGGAGTTCGACATAAAAATATATTTGCTTCCCATAATTTCAATGAACATAAAAAGGTTAAGGTTGC
>NW_021273748.1:0-3112 GCF_002162155.2 Triticum dicoccoides
CATACTTTTTAACGCGCTTCAGCTTTTTCAACTCTTACGCAATACATGAGCGCAAGCCATGGACATAGCACTATGGTGGCCTAATATGGTGGTTGTGAGGACAAAAAGTGGGAGAAGATAGTCTCACATCAACTAGGCGTATCAACGGGCTATGGAGATGCCCATCAATAGATATCAATGTGAATGAGTAGGGATTTCCATGCAACGGATGCACTAGATCTATAAATATATGAAAGCTCAACAAAAGAAACTAAGTGGGTGTGCATCCAACTTGCTTGCTCATGAAGACCTAGGGCATTTTGAGGAAGCCCGTCATTGGAATATACAAGCCAAGTTCTATAATGAAAAATTCCCACTAGTATATGAAAGTGACAACATATGAGACTCTCTATCATGAAGATCATGGTGCTATTTTTGAAGCACAAGCGTGGAAAAAGAGATAGTAGCAATTGTCCCTTCTCTCTTTTTCTCTCATTTTTTTCTTTTTTTCGTGGGCTTCTTTGGCCTCTTTTATTTCATGGGCTTCTTTGGCCTCTTTTATTTTTATAAAGTACGAAGTCCCATCCCGACTTGTGGGGGATAGTCTTCAGCATCCTTTCCTCACTGGGACAATGCTCTAATAAAGAAGTTCATCACACTTTTATGGATTTACAACTCAAGAATTACAACTCAAAGCCAGAACAAAATATGACTCTAAATGAATGCCTCTGGCGGTGTACCGGGATATGCCATGAATCAAGAGTGACCTTGCCACAAATACGATGTCAACTACATGATCATGCAAAGAGCAATATGAGAATGATGAACGTGTCATAGTAAACAGAATGGTGGAAAGTTGCATGGCAATATATCTCGGAATGGCTATGGAAATGCCATATAGGTAGGTATGGTGGCTGTTTTGAGGAAGGCTAATAATGGGTTCATGATACCGGCGAAAATTGCGCGGTATAATAGAGCTAGCTAAGTGGAAGGATGAGTGTGCGTATATCCATGAACTCACATTAGTCATAAAGAACTCATATACTTATTGCAAAAGCCTACTTCGCCCTCGAAGCAAAGTACTACTACGCATGCCCCAAGAGGGATGGATTGAAAAAGTTCCATCGCTCGTCCCCGACTGCCAGTCATAAGGAAGACACTCAAAAGAGCACCTCATGCAACAAATTTGTCACACAACTTTTACCATCCATGCATGCTACGGGACTTGCCAACTTCAACAACATTATTTCTTAATTTCATAATTATCCACTAGCATGACCCTAACATTACTACCTTTATATCTCAAAACAATTATCTAGCATCAAATTGATCCTAGCATCCAATTCACTTTCTATGATAGTTTTTATTATACCCAACTTGGATGCTCATCATTCTAGGACCAAATTCATAACCAAAGAAAATACCATGCTGTTCTAAGAGACTCTCAAAATAATATAAGTGAAGCATGAGAGACTAGCAATTTCTTCAAAATTAATCCACCGCCATGCTCTAAAAGATATAAGTGAAGCACTAGAGCAAAAACTATCAAGCTCAAAAGATATAAGTGAAGCACATAGAGTATTCTAGCAAATTCTAATCAAATAGGCTTCTCCCAAAAGGTGTGTACAACAAGGATGATTGTGGTAAACTAAAAAGCAAAGACTAATATAATACACGACGCTCCAAGCAAAACACATATCATGTGGCGAATAAAAATATAGCTCCAAGTAAAGTTACCAATGAACGAAGACGAAAGAGGGGATGCCTTCCCGGGGCATCCCCAAGATTAGGCTTTTGGCCATCCTTGAAAATCTTGGGGTGCCATGGGCATCCCCAAGCTCTATTCCATAGTCCATAAAAGCTTTACCCAAAACTTGAAAACTTCACAACACAAAACTCAACAAGAAATCTTATAAGCTCCGTTAGTGAAAGAAAACAAAACCACAACATGAGGTACTGTAATTAACTCATTATTTATTTATTTTGGTGTTAAACCTACTGTATTCCAAGTTCTCTATGGTTCATACGCTTACATACTAGCCATAGATGCATTGAAATAAGCAAACAACACACGAATGGCAGAATCTGTCAAAAACAGAACAGTCTGTAGCAATCTGTAACTAACGCAAACTTCTGGAACCTTAAAAATCCTACCAAAATAGGAAGTCCTCAAAAATTTGTTTATTGATCATCCGCAAAAAGAATCAATGCAAAATCACGTTCATGTGATTTATTGAATGTTTTCTCGTGAGCGCAAAGTTTCTGTTTATCAGCAGAATCAAATCAACTCATATCAAAGGTTATCCTATAGGTTCTACTTGGAACAAACTCTAATTAAAAGATAAAAACACATCTAAACAGAAAGTAGAAACAAAATTTATTACTAAACAGGAATAAAAACAAAGATCATAAAGAAAATTGGGTTGCCTCCCAACTAGCTCTATCGTTTAACGCCCCTAGCGAGGCATAAAAGCGAAGATAGATCTAAGTAGTGCCATCTTTGACACTCGGTTCATAGGTAGCTCGCATGATAGATTCATAAGGTAATTTGAATTTCTTTCTTGTAGAGTGCTCCATGCGTTTCTTTAATGGAAATTGGAATCTAATATTCCCTTCCTTCATATCAATAATCGCACCAATCATTCTAAGGAAAGGTCTACCAAGAATAATAGGGCAAGAAATATTGCAATCTATATCAAGAATGATAAAATCAATGGGCACCAAATTTCTATTTGAAGGACATCATTGATCCTTCCTATTGGCTTTTTAATGGTGGAATCCGCAAGGTGCAAATTTAAACAACAATCATCAAGATCATGGAAACCTAGAATATCACATAAAGTTTTTGGAATCGTGGAAACACTAGCACCCAAATCACACAAAGAAAAACACTCATGATCTTTAATTCTAATCTTTATAGTAGGTTCCCACTCATCATTAAGTTTTCTAGGTATAGAAACTTCGAAATTAAGTTTTTCATCAAAAGATTGCATCAAGGCATCAACAATATGTTTGGTAAACGCTTTATTTTGACTATAAGCATGTGGAGAATTAACAACGGATTGCAACAAGGAAATACAACTTTCTAAAGAACAATTATCATAATCAAAATCCTTGAAATCCGAAATAGTGG
>NW_021273748.1:5381-16305 GCF_002162155.2 Triticum dicoccoides
ACATTGTATTGAGATCCAAAAAGAGAGAAGAAACCATCTAGCTAATAACTATGGACCCGAAGGTCTGTGGTAAACTACTCACAACTCATCGGAAGGGCTATGGTGTTGATGTAGAAGCCCTCCGTGGTGGAGTCCCCCTCCAGCAGAACGCCGGCGACGGCTCCAAGATGGGATCTCGCCGATACAAAAGGTTACGGCGATGGAAATTGTGTTTCGGGTGCTCCCTGGATGTTATCGGGTATGTAGGCTTATATAGGAGGAGGAAGTACCTCGGTGGCCGCCCAAGGGGCCCACGAGACAGGGGCGCGCCCTATAGGGGGGGGGGGGCTACCTTCTCGTGGCCGCCTCAGCTGCTTCTTGACTTGCACATCAAGTCCTCTGGATCACGTTCGTTCAAAAAATCACGCTCCCGAAGATTTCATTCCATTTGGACTCCGTTTGATATTCCTTTTCATCGAAATATTGAAATAGGAAAAAAATTAGCAATACGGGCTGGGCCTCCGATTAGTAGGTTAGTCCCAAAAATGATATAATTGTGTAAAATAAAGCCCATAAACATCCAGAACGGGTAATATAATAGAATGGAACAATAAAAAATTATACATACGTTGGAGACATATCATCAACTTACTTAATTCAAGTCTAAGGTACAAGGAAAGAGGCATAACACTAACACCGGCTCCTAAATCACATAAAGCAGTTTTAACATAATTTCTCTTAATAGAGAAAGGTATAGTGGGTACTCCAAGATCACCAAGTTTCTTAGGTATTCCACCCTTAAACACTACTAGAATCAGGGATTTTGCCGTCCGCTAGCGGACGACAAAGAAGGTCTTTGCCATCAGCTACCAAGAAGCGGACGGCAAACAACTGGCAGACAACAAAGAAGGTCTTTGCCATCAGCCATTTCTTACTGATAAGGATTATGAATTCTCTGTTGATCCTAACATAATTACTTTGGTTGAATTTGATCCTTTTTATGGCTATGAATCTGAAACTGTTGTGGCACATCTTACTAAATTAAATGATATAGCCACCCTGTTCACTAATGATGAGAAGTCTCGCTATTATTATATCCTTAAGATATTTCCATTCTCATTAAAGGGTGATGCTAAAACTTGGTTTAATTCTCTTGATCCTGGTTGTGTGCGTTGTCCCCAGGATATGATTTATTACTTCTCTGCTAAATATTTCCCTGCTCATAAGAAACAAGCTGCCTTGCGGGAAATATATAATTTTGTGCAAATCAAAGAAGAGAGTCTCCCACAAGCTTGGGGGAGGCTTCTCGGATTACTTAATTCTTTTCCTGATCATCCTCTTAAGAAAAATGAAATACTTGATATGTTTTATAATGGACTAACCGATGCTTCCAAGGACCACTAGGATAGTTGTGTTGGTTGTGTTTTCAGGGAAATAACAGTCGACCAAGCTGAATTGTTATTGAATAATATGTTGACTAATGAAAATAATAAGACTCTTCCTGAGCCAATTCCTAAGGCAATTCCTAAGCCAATTGAACCAACTCCTGAGCCTGTTCCTAAACCAACTCCGAGGAAGAGGGGTGTTCTATTTCTCAGTCCTGAAGATATGCAAGAGGCAAAGAAATCAATGAAAGAAAAAGGTATTAAAGCCAAAGATGTTCAAAATTTACCTCCTATTGAAGAATACATGGTCTTAATATACCGCCTGTCGAAGAAGCACACGGTCTTGATAACCCGATACAGGTAGTAAAGGTAAATTCTCTCTATAAATATGATAAAGTTGAAATCCCATCTACTAAATTTCCTAGCAAGTGTTTGGATGAATTTGATGATTTTACGTCTAGGCAAGAAAGTTTTAATGCTTTTGTTGGTAGAGAATTAAAGAGTAATGCTGACATGATAGGATGCTTGAGTGGTTATATTGCTAGAGTTAAAGGTGAACTTAAACTCATTAGCAAGTATGCTTCTATGGTTACTACTCCAGCAGAACAAGTACTTAAAGCTCAAAATGATTTGCTTGATGAATTAAATAATAAACATGATTTTGCTGTTAGAGTGGCTACTGTCGTGGTTCTAAGTATGACAGTAGAATGGGGGGTAGGTATGGAGAGGCAAGATCCTAGCTATGGAGTAGTTGTATACGCAAGGGATTTACGAGTTCAGGCCCTTCTCGGAGGAAGTAATAGCCCTACGTCTCGGAGCCCGGAGGCGGTCGACTGGATTATAAGCGTATGTGTTACAGGGGTGCGAACCCTTCTACCTGTGGAGGGGGGTGGCTTATATAGAGTGCGCCAGGACCCCAGCCAGCCCACGTAGGAGAGGGTTTAAGATGCGTTAAGGCCAGGCGTTACTGGTAACGCCTTACATAAAGTATCATTATGACCATAAACACTATTTAACTACAGACCGTTTGGACACCGAGTGGCTCTTGGACTCCTGGTGGTCGAGTGGGTCTTCATGGTCGAGTGTCTTTGAATCTGTCGAGTGGGAACCTACCAGGTCGACTGGAAGACTGCTTCTCTTGTGAGTGTCCCTATGGAGGGTACCTTTGGGCAGGTCTATGACCCTACCCCAGGTATATGACTTCATCATTAGCCCCCGAATGGATCGAGATTTCAGTGAGGAAGGAGTTGATGATCTTTCCGACCTGTTCTTCGTGTTGTGAGTGTGTCTTACTCTGGATCAACGACCTTTTAGTGATTGCATCAACTTCTCTTTCAGTCGCCTTGATCCATTCTCCATGTTTGTCGAGTGAACTCCGTGAACCTGAGGATTTTTGAGCGACGGATCCGAGGAAATCTGTCATCTGACGAGCTGCTCTGCAGTTAGCGGATTTCGCGGGATCCGAATTTTGGGAAGCGCGCAAAGCGGAGAAAACCGCAGCACTCGGATGGGATAAGACGATGACGCCTCGATCTTCACGCCGCCTTTTTCGCCACGTATTGTGCGCGCGCCTGTTGCGGGATGGTGACGGGATTGCCTGGGCCTACCGGTCAGCCACTCGGAAGCGGCCCCATATAAAGCGTTGGACAGGGCATTTTGAACAGTGCGACCTTAGACTTCTCCTCCCTCCGCCTCCAAACCTTCTCGCCGCGCTCTTCGTCTGTCTAGCACCGAAGCTCGGTACTTGCCTTGCCGGCGACCATGGTGAAGGAGAAGACCGCAGCCCTGGAACGGGTGAAGAAGGCGGCGGTGAAGGCCAAGGGGAGAGCGCCCAGTCGGGGCGGCTCCTCTTCGCGGTCCAAGCTGCCGCAGGGCTGGGTTCAAGGAGACTGGATCCGCTCGACCATCACCGAGAAGGACCTCGCCGATCTGGCCAATGAAGGACTAATCCCCCATGGGTCGGCGAGGCTTCCGGGCACAGAGTGGCAATCACAGCCTGAAGAGGGTGAGTGTGTCCTCCTGGCCACCCACGTAGATCGGGGGTTTTCTCTGCCGCCAAATCCTTTTTTCCGGGGGTTCTTGAACTTTTTTGGAGTGCAACTCCATCATTTCACTCCGAACTCCATTGTCTATCTTGCTGCTTTCATTTCGCTATGCGAGAATTTCTTGGGTTGTCGACCGCACTAGGGTCTCTTCAAGCACATATTCACCTGTCGCTCTCAGACGGTGAAGAAAACGAGCCCAAATGACGAGAGGACCCAAGTAATCCAGATGTGTGGGGGACTCGGGGTCCAGATGAGGGGGAAGAGCGCCTTTCCAGCTATGACTCTCCCCGACTCGGTTAGAGGGTGGCAGTCGACCTGGTTTTACTGCCAAGACCAGCCGACGCCGGGGCAGTCGACTGGGCTCCCTCCTTTCTCCATGAGTCGAGTGAACAAGCCATCTTCCCTGAAGGTGTTACCAGAGGAGAAGGCCCAAGTAAAGTTGTTGATGGAGCGTGTAGTCCAGCTTATTCGCGATGGGGTGACCGGCATGGATCTCCTGGAGGTTTTTCTCCGACGGCGTATTCAGCCACTCCAATACCGAGGTCATCCGATGTGGATGTATTATGGTACGGATGATACCACTCGGGTCCATCCAGAGGAGGTCGACGACGCCACGCTGGAGAAGTGAATGACTGCCATCACAGGAAACAAAGACAACCCTCGCGGAGCTAGGAGAATTCCACCGCTCGACCAGAGTTACCAACCAGACCAGGTATAACCACTTATCTCCGACTGTGATTCTGCTGCATTCATTCTGTTTTGATGCCAATTCGTCGACTGACTTTCACCTTGTTTTGTTGTCTTCTAGGTCACCACTGAGATGTACTCGATGCCCAACGGGGCGCAGGAAACAGTCGAAGAAGAAGAAGGAAGTGGAGGTGAAAGTCCGGCGGAATGGGAGTCCAACGGCGAGGAGGATGAGGAGGATGATAGCTCTGATGACGAAGAGGAGGAAGAGGAGGAAGACATCGATCCTCCTCGCTCGGAGGGAAGGTCCAAGCTGACGCATGACCCAGCGGCCGGGCGCGGTAAAGCTGTTGTGCCCACTGGGCAGTCGACGAAGCGACCTAGGACAACTTCTCCTGCGCCGACTGAGAAACCGCTGAAGCAACCTCGAGCGACATCGTCAAAGCCGGCGAAGGCCCTGCCCAAGATGCGAATGGTCATCCCCACCATCTCCGAGTAACCAACAGAACCTTGTACTACCTTGTTCAACATGAGTGAACTTTTGGTCGACTCGATGCTGATCGGCCGATTCTTGAAATCTACAGCGCCGCTACATGCGAGACTTCAGCCAAGCACGAAGATCAGGAAATGGAGGATGCGGCCACCTCCAACCTTGGTAAGATCCCTGAGGTTTCGCTTTTAGTCGACTGGAGCTTTTAGTCGATTGGACTTCCATGTTTACTTCTGAATCTTTCTTGTAGTTCTGCCTCACGTCATTGATCTCCCCGATGATGACGAGGAAGCGCCATTGAGGAAGAGGAAGAACAAGAAAGTGCCTGCTGGCAAGGCTGCTCAAGCAGCGGCGATTCCTGAGACGCTGATTTCTGAGGGAGGCAACCCCACTCGGACTTCTGTGTCTTTCGCTGTACCGCTGACAAGTACCCGACCCACTTCGTCGACTGTTGATCCACCATCTCTCTTTGCTACACACCACGTCCCGGAAGACCAAGTAAGTGCTGCTAAGGAGGCCATACGCCAGGCAGGGATCATGATGGAGCAGGTGAAAGCGGTCCGAGAGGCTAGTCAGGCGGCCTATGATGCTAGTTCAGCTCTCCAGAGCAATGTCCAAGTAAGTCAGTCGCTGCTTGCTTTGTTAGGATATGCTACCTGAAACTGCTTCCTTCTGGAGATTTCCATATCTGTACACCCACTGGGTGTGTGTGTCGATTGAACTTTTGTGGGGGCACACTGAGTGCACCCACTGGGTGTAGTCCCCGAGACTATGGTCGACTGCGTGCAGTCGGCTATAGTCTTTATGTTGTGATCTTCTTCACTCGACCTGGACGGACCAAGTCGAATGGAACCGTAAAACCGGTGGGGGCACGCTAAGTGCACCCACTGGGTGTAGTCCCCGAGACTATGGTCGACTGCGTGCAGTCGACTATAGTCTAAAGAGTTATATATACATATATATTTTTTACTGCGGCTGACCGCTGACAATTAGCCATGGTTTTAGAATCATAACTTTTTGCCTCTTTTGGTTGACTGGTCGAACCAAATCGGTAAACCAGTGGGGGCACGCTGAGTGCACCCGCTGGGTGTAGTCCCCGAGACTACTGTCGAATGTTTTGATTCGACTGTAGTCTTAGAAATGCTACTATTTTTCCTTAATCACTCGGAAGTGATCTGTCTTTGATGTCTTTCGTTTGTTGACTCTTTGCAGAAATCTTGCGAGCTTGTGGCTCGCTATACTAAGTTAGAGAACAAGCAGATCCAGCTCAACCTCGAATGGAAGCTTGCTCAGGAAAATTTGCAGAAGGCAAAGGATGAAGCAAAAGGTATGGCTGGTGAGAATTTTTGACGACTGCCTTTGTTTTTCTGCTCATTCTCAACTCTGTTCTCATTGTTGCTTTGCAGATAAACTGGAAGAGACTTTGAAGGAGAAGGACCTTGACCTTGCAGAGGCACAGAAGGCGGCTTTGGAGAAAACAAAGCTCGCTGAAGAGAAGCTTGCCTCAGTCGACAAACTCGAAGATGAAAATGCCAAGCTGAAAGCTGCTCTTGACGCGGCTAACAAGGAAGTTAGTCGACTGAAGAACGACAAGATTGTTCTGTCTGACAAGGCTAGCCAACTGGCGGGGAAGCGAAATGACCTGGAGATTTATCTTGGAGGGCTCGCCAAGAAGCTGTTTCTCATGCTTGAAGGTAATCTCTTTTATCCGACTGTCTTGCGCTCACTGGCTCATCACATGATCGCTATTTTGAGTCTGAGCTATGTTTTCAGAATTCTGCCAAAACTTTGAAGAAGAAACCAGTCAAGTGGAAACCATCTTGGACCCCATCAACTCTCCTGTGAAGGACGAAGCTGCTATGAATGTGCTCCGACTGGAGTCTCGCGTTGCTAGCATGGTGGATTATCTTGCTCGACTGAAAGTTGCGGTGTCGCGGATCGACTCGACTCTCTGGCCAGAATAGGCTTTTCAGAATGATCTTGAATCCCTGATGACTCGACTGAATGAGGTTCCAAGTCGAGTGCAGGAATGGAAAAAGTCTTCTGCCAGCTGTGGTGCTGATGTTGCTCTATCTCTGGTTCCTGTCCACTGCAAAGAAGCGCAAGAGGACAAGCTGGTGTCTCTCAAGGTTGCCAATACCAGGAAGCATGACTTCAGATCTTTCATGGAAACTTTCATCGCTGCTGCTACCCGTATTGCCGACGGGATCGACCTCGACAAGTTTGTTGCACCTTCCAGTCCTCCGCCGGAGGAGTAAAAAACTTCTAAGTCCCACTTTAAATTTGCCTCGGAATGCCGAGTGGTTTCTGTAACTGATAAACTTTAACAGGCTTAACGCCCGAGCACTTTTGGATCCGTAGGACGTTTATCCGAACTTGATTTTTCCTTTAACATGCTTTGTTTGCCTTCGAGAGAACTTTATTCCTCATTCGGAAGATTTTCCGTTGAAATTCCAGTCGACTTGTGCTTCATCTATCCTGCGGGTAGAGATGGAACACAGACTGCGACTGACCTTGTCGTCCTTACGGATTGGGACGAACCACACGTTGTACTTGTGGCGAAGCTCCGAAGGAGGAGGTAGCAGTCGACCTGCACCTCGTCGTCCTTGCGGATTGGGATGAATTCCTTACTTAAGCGAGCACTGGGCTGCAACTAAGCCCCCGAGTGGGAGGTTTGCTCTCCACTCGGTAGGATTTCTATTACTTAGGCGAGCACTGGGCTGCAGCTAAGCCCCCGAGTGGGAGGTTTGGTCTCCACTCGGTAGGATTTTTATTACTTAGGCGAGCACTGGGCTGCAGCTAAGCCCCCGAGTGGGAGGTTTGCTCTCCACTTGGTAGGATTTTTATTACTTAGGCGAGCACTGGGCTGCAGCTAAGCCCCCGAGTGGGAGGTTTGCTCTCCACTCGGTAGGATTTTTATTATTTTGGATGTTTAAGGCGAATCCTTGGGCTGTTGTAAGCCCCCGAGTGGGAGGCTGGCTCACCACTCGGCAGGATTTGAATACTTAGGCGAGTATTTGGACTGCAGCTAAGCCTCCGAGTGGGAGGCTGGCTCGCCACTCGGTAGGATTTTGAATACTTAGGCGAGTACTTGGACTGCAGCTAAGCCTCCGAGTGGGAGGCTGGCTCGCCACTCGATAGGATTTTGAATACTTAGGCGAGTACTTGGACTGCAGCTAAGCCTCTGAGTGGGAGGCTGGCTCGCCACTCAGTAGGATTTTGAATACTTAGGCGAGTACTTGGACTGCAGCTAAGCCTCCGAGTGGGAGGCTGGCTCGCCACTCGGTAGGATTTTGAATACTTAGGCGAAGCGGATTCGCAGCTAAGCCCCCGAGTGAGAGACCGGCTTGCACTTGGAAAGGATTTTTTTACAAACTTAGGCGAATCGGATTCGCGACTAAGCCACCCACTACGGGAAATTTCAACAAAAAGCAATAACAATCACTGGGAAAATTATAACATTCTTGTCTTAGATAAACAAACTACAAAAGTACTTTTATTACATCTCATCCGAGTATGTTTTAAGTGTAAAAGGGCGGAGCAGCTCCGCGTTCCAAGCTCGAGGCTCGTCGATCTAGCGATCAACGTTGTAGAGATGATATGCTCCGTTGTGGAGGACTCTTGTGATGATGAAGGGACCTTCCCAAGTTGGGGCGAGCTTGTGTGGTTTCTGTTGATCCACTCGGAGGACTAAATCTCCCTCTTGGAAGGCTCGACTCTTCACATTTCTGGCATGGAACCGACGCAAGTCTTGCTGATAGATAGTCGAGCGGATCAGGGCCATTTCTCTCTCCTCTTCCAAGAGGTCGACTGCATCTTGTCGAGCTTGTTCCGCTTCTTCTTCAGAGCATAGCTCGACTCGAGGCGCATTGTGAAGCAGGTCACTCGGCAGAACTGCTTCAGCTCCATAGACCAGGAAGAATGGAGTTTCCCAGTCGACTGATTAGGAGTGGTCCTCACTCCCCAAAGAACTGATGGAAGTTTGTCGACCCAAGCTCCTGCTGCGTGCTTGAGATCACGCATCAGCCGTGGTTTCAGTCCTTTGAGAATGAGGCTGTTTGCTCGTTCTGCTTGTCCATTCGACTAGGGATGAGCCACTGAAGCATAGTCGACCCGTGTGCCTTGAGAGGCGCAGAAGGCTTTGAACTTGTCATTATCGAAGTTTGACCCATTATCGGTGATGATGCTATGTGGAACTCCATATCTGAATATCAACTCTCTGATGAAACTGATAGTAGTGCATGCATCGAGGTTCGTGATGGGCTTGGCTTCGATCCACTTGGTGAACTTGTCAACTGCTACTAGCAAATGAGTGAAGCCGCTTCTTCTAGTTCTCAACGGTCCAATCATTTCTAATCCCCAAACAGCGAAGGGCCAGACGAGTGGAATGGTCTTCAAGGCTGAGGCGGGCTTGTGCGACATGTTGGAATAGAACTGACATCCTTCACACTTGTCAACTGTTTCTTTTGCCATTTCGTTTGCTTTTGGCAAATAAAATCCCGATCGGTATGCTTTAGCCACAATGGTCCGAGAGAACGCATGATGGCCACAGGTCCCCGAGTGGATATCCTCAAGAATTATCCGACCTTCTTCTGGCGTGATGCACTTCTGGCCGACTCCAGTCACGCTTTCTCTGAACAACTGTCCCTTGATCACTTTAAAGGCCTTGGATCGTCGGACGATCTGTCGAGCCTCTTCTTCATTCTCTAGGAGCTCTTTCCTTAGGATATATGTGATCTATGGCACCGTCCAGTCGGGAGTGATGATCACCACTTCCATAATTAGGTCGACCACGGCTGGGATCTCAACTTCAGTCAGATCATTGGCACTCTTTTGCTGCAGGGCTTCTTCCGTGAAAGGATCCTCCTGCACTGAAGGTGCATGAATATGCTCCAAAAATACATTACTGGGAATGGCTTCCCTTTTGGATCCTATCTTCGCCAAATCATCTGCAGCTTGATTTTTCAATTGGGGTATATGATGAAGCTCTACCCCCTCGAATTTCTTCTCCAGCTTTCTCACTGCATTACAATAACCTGTCATAGCTGGACTTCTGACATCCCACTCCTTCATCACTTGATTAACAACCAGATCCGAGTCGCCGTAGACCATAAGGCGACGGACGCTGAGAGAAATGGCCATGCGCAACCCATACAGGAGTGCTTCATATTCTGCTTCGTTGTTGGAAGAATCAAAGTGAATCTGGAGAATATACTTGAGCCTATCTCCTCGGGGGGAAACCAATACAACCCCTGCACCAGAACCGTTCAGCATCTTGGAACCATCGAAAAACATAGTCCAGTGTTCCGAGTGAACTTGGGTCGGAAGCTGCTGTTCAGTCCACTCGGCGAGGAAATCTGCTATTGCTTGGGACTTGATGGCCTTCTTTGCCTCGAATTTGATATCAAGGGGAAGGAGTTCAATCGCCCATTTTGCCACTCGACCAGTTGCATCTCTGTTATGAAGAATTTCCGACAAAGGGGCGTCGCTGACGACTGTAATTGAATGATCAGAGAAATAATGAGCAACCTTCTTCGTGGTCATATAGATCCCATAGACAAGCTTCTGATAGTGAGGGTATCTTTGCTTTGATGGGGTCAGTACTTCAGAAAGATAATAAACTAGGCGTTGAACTTTGAAGGCTTTTCCTTCTTCTTCCCGCTCGACCGTAAGTACAGTACTAACGACTTGTCCAGTGGCTGCAATGTAAAGCAGCAAATGCTCTTTGCTGATTGGAGCAGCAAGCACTGGCTGGGTGGAGAGCAGAGCTTTGAGCTCTGCAAACGCTACATCAGCTTCTAGAGTCCACTCGAACTTGTCTGACTTCTTCATCAGTCGGTAAAGAGGCAATGCCTTTTCACCGAGGCGAGAGATGAATCGACTTAAAGCGGCCAAGCATCCAGTAAGTTTCTGGACATCGTGCACACGCACATGGCGCTTCATTCGGAGTATGGTGCCAACCTTTTCTGGGTTAGCATCGATCCCTCGCTCAGAAACGAGAAAACCGAGTAACTTTCCATCAGGAACTCCAAATGTACACTTTGATGGGTTAAGCTTGATATCATACCTCCTGAGATTGGCAAATGTTTCAGCAAGGTCAGCCAACAGGTCGGAACCTCTTCATGACTTGACCACTATATCGTCCATGTACGCTTCCACATTCCGACTGATCTGAGTGAGCAAACACTTCTGAATCATCCTCATGAATGTGGCTCCGGCATTCTTGAGACCGAATGGCATGGTGACATAACAGAAGCACCCGAATGGAGTGATGAACGTTGTTTTAATCTCATCGGGTCCATACAGATGGATCTGATGGTACCCGGAATAGGCGTCCG
>NW_021273748.1:16315-19076 GCF_002162155.2 Triticum dicoccoides
GCGATCAACGTTGTAGAGATGATATGCTCCGTTGTGGAGGACTCTTGTGATGATGAAGGGACCTTCCCAAGTTGGGGCGAGCTTGTGTGGTTTCTGTTGATCCACTCGGAGGACTAAATCTCCCTCTTGGAAGGCTCGACTCTTCACATTTCTGGCATGGAACCGACGCAAGTCTTGCTGATAGATAGTCGAGCGGATCAGGGCCATTTCTCTCTCCTCTTCCAAGAGGTCGACTGCATCTTGTCGAGCTTGTTCCGCTTCTTCTTCAGAGCATAGCTCGACTCGAGGCGCATTGTGAAGCAGGTCACTCGGCAGAACTGCTTCAGCTCCATAGACCAGGAAGAATGGAGTTTCCCAGTCGACTGATTAGGAGTGGTCCTCACTCCCCAAAGAACTGATGGAAGTTTGTCGACCCAAGCTCCTGCTGCGTGCTTGAGATCACGCATCAGCCGTGGTTTCAGTCCTTTGAGAATGAGGCTGTTTGCTCGTTCTGCTTGTCCATTCGACTAGGGATGAGCCACTGAAGCATAGTCGACCCGTGTGCCTTGAGAGGCGCAGAAGGCTTTGAACTTGTCATTATCGAAGTTTGACCCATTATCGGTGATGATGCTATGTGGAACTCCATATCTGAATATCAACTCTCTGATGAAACTGATAGTAGTGCATGCATCGAGGTTCGTGATGGGCTTGGCTTCGATCCACTTGGTGAACTTGTCAACTGCTACTAGCAAATGAGTGAAGCCGCTTCTTCTAGTTCTCAACGGTCCAATCATTTCTAATCCCCAAACAGCGAAGGGCCAGACGAGTGGAATGGTCTTCAAGGCTGAGGCGGGCTTGTGCGACATGTTGGAATAGAACTGACATCCTTCACACTTGTCAACTGTTTCTTTTGCCATTTCGTTTGCTTTTGGCAAATAAAATCCCGATCGGTATGCTTTAGCCACAATGGTCCGAGAGAACGCATGATGGCCACAGGTCCCCGAGTGGATATCCTCAAGAATTATCCGACCTTCTTCTGGCGTGATGCACTTCTGGCCGACTCCAGTCACGCTTTCTCTGAACAACTGTCCCTTGATCACTTTAAAGGCCTTGGATCGTCGGACGATCTGTCGAGCCTCTTCTTCATTCTCTGGGAGCTCTTTCCTTAGGATATATGTGATCTATGGCACCGTCCAGTCGGGAGTGATGATCACCACTTCCATAATTAGGTCGACCACGGCTGGGATCTCAACTTCAGTCAGATCATTGGCACTCTTTTGCTGCAGGGCTTCTTCCGTGAAAGGATCCTCCTGCACTGAAGGTGCATGAATATGCTCCAAAAATACATTACTGGGAATGGCTTCCCTTTTGGATCCTATCTTCGCCAAATCATCTGCAGCTTGATTTTTCAATTGGGGTATATGATGAAGCTCTACCCCCTCGAATTTCTTCTCCAGCTTTCTCACTGCATTACAATAACCTGTCATAGCTGGACTTCTGACATCCCACTCCTTCATCACTTGATTAACAACTAGATCCGAGTCGCCGTAGACCATAAGGCGACGGACGCTGAGAGAAATGGCCATGCGCAACCCATACATGAGTGCTTCATATTCTGCTTCGTTGTTGGAAGAATCAAAGTGAATCTGGAGAATATACTTGAGCCTATCTCCTCGGGGGGAAACCAATACAACCCCTGCACCAGAACCGTTCAGCATCTTGGAACCATCGAAAAACATAGTCCAGTGTTCCGAGTGAACTTGGGTCGGAAGCTGCTGTTCAGTCCACTCGGCGAGGAAATCTGCTATTGCTTGGGACTTGATGGCCTTCTTTGCCTCGAATTTGATATCAAGGGGAAGGAGTTCAATCGCCCATTTTGCCACTCGACCAGTTGCATCTCTGTTATGAAGAATTTCCGACAAAGGGGCGTCGCTGACGACTGTAATTGAATGATCAGAGAAATAATGAGCAACCTTCTTCGTGGTCATATAGATCCCATAGACAAGCTTCTGATAGTGAGGGTATCTTTGCTTTGATGGGGTCAGTACTTCAGAAAGATAATAAACTAGGCGTTGAACTTTGAAGGCTTTTCCTTCTTCTTCCCGCTCGACCGTAAGTACAGTACTAACGACTTGTCCAGTGGCTGCAATGTAAAGCAGCAAATGCTCTTTGCTGATTGGAGCAGCAAGCACTGGCTGGGTGGAGAGCAGAGCTTTGAGCTCTGCAAACGCTACATCAGCTTCTAGAGTCCACTCGAACTTGTCTGACTTCTTCATCAGTCGGTAAAGAGGCAATGCCTTTTCACCGAGGCGAGAGATGAATCGACTTAAAGCGGCCAAGCATCCAGTAAGTTTCTGGACATCGTGCACACGCACATGGCGCTTCATTCGGAGTATGGTGCCAACCTTTTCTGGGTTAGCATCGATCCCTCGCTCAGAAACGAGAAAACCGAGTAACTTTCCATCAGGAACTCCAAATGTACACTTTGATGGGTTAAGCTTGATATCATACCTCCTGAGATTGGCAAATGTTTCAGCAAGGTCAGCCAACAGGTCGGAACCTCTTCATGACTTGACCACTATATCGTCCATGTACGCTTCCACATTCCGACTGATCTGAGTGAGCAAACACTTCTGAATCATCCTCATGAATGTGGCTCCGGCATTCTTGAGACCGAATGGCATGGTGACATAACAGAAGCACCCGAATGGAGTGATGAACGTTGTTTTAATCTCATCGGGTCCATACAGATGGATCTGATGGTACCCGGAATAGGCGTCCG
>NW_021273748.1:19820-22120 GCF_002162155.2 Triticum dicoccoides
AAAAGACAACCTCTCGCATCCCGCAGTTGAGTCGACTATTTGGTCGATGAGAGGAAGAGGGAAATGATCTTTCGGGCAGGCCCGATTGATATGCTTGAAATCGATGCACATGCGCAACGACTGGTCCTTCTTGGGGACCATGACAACATTGGCGAGCCACTCGGAGTGGTAGATCTCTCGGATGAACTCTGCCACTAAGAGCCAAGCCACCTCCTCGCCAATGGCCTTTCTCTTCTGGATGGTGGACCGCCGAAGATACTCTTTAACCGGTTTGAATTTTGGGTCGACTCGTAAGCGATGCTCAGCCAGCCCCCTGGGAACACCCGGCATGTCAGCAGGCTTCCATGCAAAGATGTCCCAGTTCTCACGGAGGAACTGGATGAGCGCTTCTTCCTATTTTGAGTCGAGTGTTGTTGAGATGTTGGTCGGAGCAGCATCGGGATCAGTCGGGTGAATGTGAACCTGTTTCATCTCACCAGTCGTCTGAAATGCTGATTCCGTAGCGGGCTTCTTAGCTCGCAACAAATCACTCGGGTCTGCAGTTTTCTGATACTCTTGTAGCTCTACAACCGCCAACTGAGCATCGGGAATCTTAGAGCCTTTCTAGAAGCACTCTTCTGCCTTCTTCCGATTGCCCATGACAGTGATCACGCCCTTGGGACCAGGCATCTTCAGTTTAAGATACACGTAACATGGTCGGGCCATGAAACATGCATAAGCTGGTCTCCCCAGAATAGCGTGATAAGCGCTCTGGAAATCTACGACCTCAAAGGTCAACTTTTCTTTTCGGAAATGCTTTGAATCACCAAAAACTACATCAAGAGCAATTTGGCCGAGTGACTCAGCCTTCTTTCCAGGAATGACTCCGTGGAAGCTCATGTTACTAGTACTGAGTCTGGACATCGGAATGCCCATCCCGTTCAACGTCCCCGCGTATAATATGTTCAAGCCACTACCACCATCCATGAGGACTTTGGTCAGTCGAGTGCCTTCAACAACTGGGTCGACCACCAATGCTTGTCTCCCAGGGGTGGCAATGTGTGTCGGGTGATCATACTGGTCGAATGTGATGGCGGTCTGGGACCATTTCAGATAACTGGGAGTCGCCGGAGCAACCAAGTTCACTTCCCGATTGATAACCTTTAATCGACCTTTGCTTTCGACATCAGCAAAAATCATCAGGGTGGAATTGACCTGGGGATATCCACCATCACTGTCATCTCTGTCCTCAACTTTGTCTGTCTCCTTATCCTTATCATTGAGTTGTTTCCCTTGGAACTGCTGAATCAAGAGCCGACACTGTCGAGTGGTATGTTTCGGGTAAATGAGTTTACCCTCTTCATCTTTCTTTGTATGAATATGACATGCCAAATCCAACACGTCGTTTCCATCCTGGTCTTTCACCTTCTTGGGGTTCCAAGGACCCTTGGGTTTCCCCTTGAACTTTCCTGGGGTCACGGCCAAGGCCTCTCTGGGAGCCGCTCGCTCGGCTTTGCATTTCTGCTTCCGACTGGAATTTCCTCCGCCGGCCTCATTGGCGGCCGATTTATATTTACCACTCCGGAGCCGATCCTCTTCTTCACCATTTTCATAC
Organism: Triticum dicoccoides; assembly: GCF_002162155.2. Taxonomy (NCBI): domain Eukaryota; kingdom Viridiplantae; phylum Streptophyta; class Magnoliopsida; order Poales; family Poaceae; genus Triticum; species Triticum dicoccoides. Next base: position 21,415 of record NW_021273748.1, read on the forward strand.
TTGGTGGCAATCTCCATCATCCGACTTAGGGTCATATCTCCAGTTCGACCAAATTTCGAACTCAATTCTCTGTTCTTGACACCTTCCTTGAAGGCACAGACTGCCTAGTGATCAGATACATTCTCGACTGTGTGGGTGCAATGTGATCCACCTCTGGATATAATCTCTCAAAGTTTCACTCGACTCTTGCACACACGACTGCAACTCCGTCAAACCTGCTGGTTGTTTGCAAGTTCCTTCAAATGTCCTGACGAACACACGGGCAAGATCTTCCCAAGTGTAAATACTGCTGGGTGCTAACTGATTCAACCACGCCCTGGCTGAACCCTCCAACATAAGAGGCAAATGCTTCATGCTACCTCATCGTTGCCACCGCCGATCTGAACCGCCACTCGGTAATCTTCAAGTCAAGTGTCAGGCTTGGATTCTCCAGTGAACTTGCTGACTCCTGTCGCCAACCTGAAGTTGGGAGGAATCACTGCGGCTCTGATGGCTCTGCTGAAACACTCTGGTCCCGAGACATGAACTCTGCTGCTGGAAGGAACATCTCTATCACGGTCGTCTCGGTGAGCTCTGTTCCTGTCGACCAAACCTTGAACGATGATAGATCTCGCATCAAAGCCTGGTTCCCTGGGGTTGACTGGAACTCTTCGCCCAGCACTGTTTTGGCGTCTGTCGTCCTGCTGCCGAGGAGCATATGATCCAC
>NW_021273748.1:23935-25182 GCF_002162155.2 Triticum dicoccoides
CCCAGCCAGCCCACGTAGGAGAGGGTTTAAGATGCGTTAAGGCCAGGCGTTACTGGTAACGCCTTACATAAAGTATCATTATGACCATAAAGACTATTTAACTACAGACCGTTTGGACACCGAGTGGCTCTTGGACTCCTGGTGGTCGAGTGGGTCTTCATGGTCGAGTGTCTTTGAATCTGTCGAGTGGAACCTACCAGGTCGACTGGAAGACTGCTTCTCTTGTGAGTGTCCTTGTGGAGGGTACCTTTGGGCAGGTCTATGACCCTACCCCAGGTATATGACTTCATCAGCTACTAGAACTGGTAGAATGACTCAGGAACATTTGTATCCTGAAGGCCACCCTAAGAGAATTGAGCAAGATTCTCAGATAAATAATTTAGATGCACCTAGTCCTTCTAAAAAGAAGAAAAAGAAAAATGATAGGACTTTGCATGCTTCAAGTGAACCTGTTGTAGACACACCTGAGAATCCCAATGATATCTCTATTTCTGATGCTGAAACACAATCTGGTGATGAACATGAACCTAGTGATGACATTAATGATAATGTTCATGTTGATGCTCAACCTAGCAATAATAATGATGTAGAGATTGAACCTGTTGTTGATCTTGATAACCCACAATCAAAAAATCAATGTTATGATAAAAGAGACTTTGTTGCTAGGAAGCACTGTAAAGAAAGAGAACCATGGGTTCAGAAACCCATGCCTTTTCCTCCTAAGCCATCCAAGAAAAAGGATGATGAGGACTTTGAGCACTTTGCTGAAATGATTAGACCTATCTTCTTACGTATGCGCTTAACTGATATGCTTAAATTGAATCCTTATGCTAAATACATAAAGGATATTATTACAAATAAAATAAAGATACCGGAAGCAGAAATTTCCACCATGCTTGCTAACTATACTTTTAAAGGTGGAATACCTAAGAAACTTGGAGATCCAGGAGTACCAACTATACGTTTCTCCATTAAAAGAAACTATGTTAAAACTGCTTTATGTGATCTTGGAGCCGGTGTTAGTGTTACGCCTCTCTCCTTATATCGTAGACTTGAATTGAATAAGTTGACACCTACTGAAATATCTTTGCAAATGGCTGATAAATCAACTGCTATACCCGTCGGCATTTGATAGGATGTGCCTGTTGTGGTTGCAAATGTCACTATCTTAACGGACTTTGTTATTCTTGATATTCCTGAGGACGATATTATGTCGATTATCCTTGGTAGACCCTTTTTGAATACTG
>NW_021273748.1:27184-29434 GCF_002162155.2 Triticum dicoccoides
CACACACACACACACACACACACACACACACACACAAAGGTTGCGCTATAAAACATGGTAACTTAAATAATCTGATTACTGGGTGCACACAAAGGTTCACCGCTTGCCACCATTCTCCTTATATGTTTGTTTCTAGTTACACATAGTTAAACAATAGTATAATATGGCAACACAGTTAATTTGGTTTCAAGGTGTCCTTTTCTCTTCATCATTGTGAAATTCTCCATGTTTTTTTACTGTAATTGATAAGTATAATTTATATGTTACGATAGGATGAGTATTGAGAAATACTCTCAAGCGTTCTGATATTTCGAATGTATGTCACTCATTTGAATTTTAGTAAATAAATTATTGTCGTAACACAATTACTATCTAGTACCTAGCAGCTAATATCAGTTCGCTCAGACCAAGCCGTAAGCCATGTCAAAAAAGTTACCACCAATTCTTTGATGTTTACTATAATTAGTTGGGCCGTCTACTATATATAATTAGTTTTCTTCTAGTTTTGATGTCGTTAGTCGTTACATACGGTTACTAGAACTAGACTTTTTTACCCCTTGTTTCCAATGCATTTACTAGAACACACTGTTTTTAGTAGTGCACTATTTAATTACTACATATGAAACTAAAGAGGTAATCTGTTCTTCGTTTTTACGATATCCTGGATAAGAGTTACGAGCAAGTAGAAGAAAGCAAAACTAACTAGGCGATTAACAGGGGTGGGTGGTGGAAGTGAGTGTGCATCCAAATTGCTTGCTCAGGTTCTCCCCCGCGTCATCCTCCCCCGCGTCGTCCTCCCCAGGGCGACTCGGGCGGCGGCGCATCTCGTCACCGCAGCGCCCCCCCACCACCGGCTTCCCTCCCCCTCGCCGCCGCCCAACAGCCTCCGCCGGGCAAAGCCCCGCGCGGATCCGGCGGCGGCGGGTCTCTGGCGCGCCGAAGCGGCCGGTCTACGAGCAGGGGGCTCGTGTGGCGGCGCGGTGCGTCGCTCCTCCGCGCGCGCCGTTCATGCTCCGGCGCGGTGGGGAGGGCGGCGGTGATCGCGGCCGACTGGCGCTGCGCCCCCGTGCCCTGCTTCTGTGGTGCGCGCGTCGGCGCGTCGCCTCTCAGATCCGGCGGGGCGGCCCTGCCCGCGGTGCCTCCATCGGCGCGTGTGGCGTGGGGTGAGTCCCTCCGGCCGTGAGGGCGGCGTCTCCGGCGGCAGGGTCCTGTGCCTCGGCTGTGGATGGTGGTGGCGGGCCTGGGTGTGCATTGCCATCTGCGGCGGATCTGGCGGTCCTTGCTCTCTCCCGCGAGCTGGGACTCGGAAGAGGGGCAGGTGGGCGTGTCGGGGTTCTAAGCACGTGGTGTGCGGAGGGCTAGGCGTGCAGCAGGTGTCATTCTCGCTCGTCCCCGGTTCTTTCTCCCGATCTGGAGGCTTCGCATGGCGCGGCGGTCTCTGTTCATGGGCTGGCAGCGAGTGCTTCATCTGCTTGTGTGGATTTTGCTTTGGGGGGACTAGCAGGCTACAGGTGTTGGGGTTGCGCACACTGCCGGCTAATGCCGGGCTCCGATTTCGGTCGAAGCCAACGACGGCGGTGCCTGTGGGCACCGTATCCTTGTTGAAGGCGTCGTGATGCGGTGCTCGTCTCCCCTCCTGTCTGCTCCAGAGGAAACTTTGGATCCCGGTCTCCCGGATCAGGCGATGGTGGCGCTCAAACGTCACATCCCCTCCATGGGCTTCGTCTTTGAGCTTGCCTTGCTAGGGTGACCAGTGGCTCGAGGTGGTTCCGTTGGTGGTCCGTGAGGGAGATGGTGGCGGAGAAGTGGTGCTCTGTTTTCGTGATCTTGGCTCGGCCATGCCCTGAAGTGGGGTTGATTCTTTCGTCGGAAGCCGGGTTAGCGAGGTGTGGTCCTATATTGGATTTCCTCGTTCCCACCTCTCCCCTTTCGGGGGGTTGTTGGGTGGCGACCAGACGGCCAATGTTCGAGGCACTTCGCCTTGTTTGGTCAGATGAAGAGAAAGTTGGTGTCCTCCTTCAGGCTAGCTCTGCTGATAAGTTTGAGGTGGTGGTGGTGCGGCCGGTTTGGGGTCGGCGGTGGCTGGAGCCCCTCTTTGGCGGTGTTCTTCTTGTGTTCTTGCTCCTGCGCTCCTTGGTGAGTCTCTGCTTGGCGATGTCAAGCGACTTTGTTGGTGGCACACAGGTGTCGTGGCGTCGTCTCAGCCTCGCGTGACCGTTCGAATGCACCCCCGACGCAGGTGGTGTCGTG
>NW_021273748.1:29444-31326 GCF_002162155.2 Triticum dicoccoides
GAACTCTTATAGGCAATTTGAATACAATTCAAGTGGGGGAGTCCTCTCCCTCCCCGGTGACCTTCAAAAAAAAAATTTAACAGGGGTGGGATGTGGTGCGTGCAACCTAGTAATCACTTTTGATTATTACCATGGTTTTTACCCGCAAAAAACAGTTTATTACCATGGTTTCTAGCTTTTGTTACGGTTAGTGGAAGGTGGTTGGCTGACAAGATGGAAGGGTGCGCGCGTAGCCTGGCCGGAGCACACGATTAGCGATCCTGCGCTCAGGCTCACTATATAATTTGGTATATACAATTTCTCCTACTTTTTGCAGATCAATAATCGGCATAATGGTGTTCTCCTTCGAGAGCTATGACCTGCTGAAGCAAAAATCTTGATATTTCCTCTTGAAGTGCTCGTACGCGGTCCTTTGGCATGAGCCTACTCTGCATCTACTGCATATTTAAATTAAGAAGGAGATCAATGTGTGTATATATATTAGATCATGATAAAAAAATCGTGAATAGTGTATGTACACCAATAGTTACTTTATCATTCCTCGTTTCAGTCATAATGCGACTGTTCTCTTAAACAATGTATACACATATATTAGTCCCCTATTCCTGTGTTAGGCACCACTTTACGAGAATACAATTCAGTCAGATAATAATCAAGCATGATAATGGTATTGAAACCAGAACTAAAGAGATGCGCGGCTGTAGCTAGTACTAATTAATTACCTTGATCCTTTTCCATGACAGCTCCTTTTTCCATGAACCGGTCACCTCTTTTTTGAACCGTTTCCAAACCCTGCCCGACAAAGAAAAAGAATAAAAGGAGTTATTGATTACTTGATATTAGGAAATGAACTAAATAGACCGACATAGTGCGATAATGATTGAAATTACCTGTCGAGCATCAACTTCAGGGGCATGTACTCTTCAGGATCTTTTTGTAGTGAGTCTAGTACATCAAATTGCCCATCGTCGACTTTAATAATTACCAGGATCCAGTGGAAATAAGTTGTATAAGCGGGCATGCATAGCTCATCTAGTACTACACTTAACATCGAGTAAGCCAAAAATGATTTGTAGTGCAAGACACTAATTCTCACATGTAGATGTAAGGAAGTACTATATCTGGTTGGGTATTTTGTTCCTTCATAAACCATAGCACGTTCTCCTCTGTGTCATCTGGGTAGTATCTTAACACAGTATCATAAATGGTATTTGGGTCAATGAACCTAATGCCATAGACTCAATCTCTTTTCATTTCAAACATCTTCATTCTGGATAATACCACACAAAAGAATATAGTAAGGATAATTACATGCAATGAACGAGCTGAAACTAGAGACTTACATTACAGAAAGAAATCACTTATAGACAATAGAAACTGACAAGAGATTTCTTGAGTGCATCTTGATTGAATAACTGAATAAGTTCTGGAAAATCAATCCACATATTGTTTTAATTGATGTAATGCTCTCGCTTGACTTTCACCATGAGGCTCTGTCTCCCGGTATCTGCTTCTCAAAGGTACCGGTCATGCAATTTGCGCATCTGTGTTGATAGAAGATGGACCTCTATAGGCCTGACTAGAGGGTTCCCTCTGACATATCTCCATGCTAGTTCCTCGTATGCACCCTGGGCATGTCCTCAGTGCCCAGGAGTTGTTCAATAGTGAGACCGAACTCTCTAGCAAAAGCTGCAGCATCGATCTCCATCGGGTCTATACTCATCTTGAGCGGCATGATCGATCTCCATCTGGTCGGTACTACCCTTGAGTGGCAGGATCGATTGTACTGGGTTTTCTCTCAGCTAGGGAACAGTTTCCCTGCTTTTCTTACTACCGCTCGAATCCTTTTTTTTATTATCCATGAAAGGACTTGCTGATAAAG
>NW_021273748.1:31336-34558 GCF_002162155.2 Triticum dicoccoides
GTTTATAGTCTGATTTCGTTCTCTCCGGAGGCGGGTTGGTAAAATTCCTCACAGCGCACTGTATGGTTTCGAGAGGTACTATCTTCTTTGGTGGCGGGGGTGGTTTCAGTGCAAAATGGGCCTTGACTTTGCCAGCCACTATGGCATTGTTTCCATCGATAGACATATCGTAAGCAAACTTCTTTTTGGAAGGAGGGGAGGGTTTCTTCTTTGGTGCTCTCTTCCGCTTTGGAGTCTGCTCACAATGCACAAATTTAAATGCCGGTGGACTCGTGTTGGGCTTCGTCTTGGGGTGGCGGCGTGGATTTGGCTGACGCGGTGGCTGACTCGTGCTGGGCTCTGTGTCGGGGTGGGGTAGAGTTGGCTGACGCAGCGGACTTGGAGGAGGAGTCGGTGGCCTTGGAAAGATGATGCAGTCCTTTTTCCATAATTAGAGTCTAGGTCCGCCTTCTCGCAGTGTCGTCTACCCTTAACCTCTCGGAATGTCAAGATCTACTGACTCATATCCTGCCATCACTTCATCTACCCCGACACGAGCATAGCCAGCTAGAATCAGATTGCAATGGAAGGTTGCATCAAGGGGATTTGGTAATGCATAGCCTACCGCTACCTTCATGGATATGTTCTTGAGTTTCATGTGTAGCTCACAACCTTTCACCCCTGTGATTCTATCCACGGGGTAGCGAGCCAGCAGTGCATCGTCGTCCAGGACCCCGTGGAACCCATGCTGCTTTCCGGCCTCGATGGGACGATGCTATCCAATGCTCGATCTGGTTGCTCCAGCCACTGAGACGACGCCCTTTGCTAGTTGTGTGTGTTGAGCTGCTCCTGTTGCCGCAAGAAAGCATGTTCCAACTCAGCGTTCTTTGATTCCACCTTTTCAAGACGGTCAGCATCCTGCTTTTGCATGGCTGATACGTCTCCAACGTATCTATAATTTTTGATTGTTCCATGCTATTTTATTTTTGGGACTAACCTATTAACCCAGAGCCCAGTGCCAGTTTCAGTTTTTTTCCTTGTTTTTGTGTTATTCAAAAAAGGAATACCTAACGGAGTCCAAACGAGCTGAAACTTTCCTACAATTTTTTATGGACTAGAAGAAGCCCACGGAGTATCGGAGATGGAGCAGAGGAGCAACGAGGCATCCACAAGGGTGGAGGCACTCCCCCCTGCCTTGTCACCGCCTCGTGGACCCCCTTGACTTGTCCCCGACGCCAAAAATTCTTATAAATAGAGAAAACCCAATAAAGAAACCTAGATCAGGAGTTCTGCCGTGTCAAGCCTTAGTAGCCACAAAAAACCAATCGGGAGCCCATTCTAGCACCTTGTCGGAGGCGGAAACCATCACCGGTGGCCATCTTCATCATCTCGACGCTCTCCATGATGAGGAGGGAGTAGTTCACCCTCGGGGCTGAGGGTATGTACCAGTAGCTATTTGTTTGATCTCTCTCTCTCTCTCTCTATCCATCCATCTATCTATCTATCTATCTATCTATCTATCTATCTATCTATCTATCTATCTATCTATCTATCTCTCTCTGTCTCTCTCTCTTGTGTTCTTGATTTGGCAGGATCTTGATGTATCGCGAGCCTTGTTACAATAGTTGCATCTTATGGTGTTCTTTCCCATCTATCTTCTTGTGATGAATTGTGTTTTACCATTGACGTTACACTATTATCCGATTGAATACTATTATGGATTTGAGAACACTTGATGTATATCTTGCATGGGATGCCCGTGGTGGCAATGGGGTGTTCTATTGATTCACTTGATGTATGTTTTGGCACTCAACTCGCGGATTCCAGAAGTGACATTGGGGTAATCTATGCATAGGCGTTGATGCATGTTTTCGTCCTCATTTCTCCGGTAGAAATACTGGGGCACTCTTTGAAGTACTTTGTGTTGGATTGAATATTATGAATCTGAAGTTGTTTGATGCATATCATATAATTGACCCACAGATATTTCTGGCGACATTGGAGTATCTAGGTGACATTAGGGTTTATTGATGTGTGTCATATGGTGTTATTTTACTACGAACTCTAGGGCTGTTTGTGACACTTACAGGAATAGCGCAATGGATTGATCAGAAAGAATAACTTTGAGGTGGTTTCGTACCCTACAAGCAATTTCATCTTATGTTCTCTGCGATAGGAACTTTGGAGTTACTTTTGTTGCATGTTGAGGGATTGCCATATCATCTAATTATGTTATCATTGTTGAGAGAACTTACACTAGTGAAAGTATGAACCCTACTAGGCCTTGTTTCTAAGAATTGCTATATCCTTTTCGCTCACTTTTGTTACTTGCAATGTTGCTTTTTTTATATTTTCAGATTATGAAAACCTATATCTACCATCCACATTATTCTTGTATCACCATCTCTTCGCCGAACTAGTGCACCTATACAATTTACCATTGTATTGGGTGTGTTGGGGACACAAGAGACTCTTTGTTATTTGGTTGTAGGGTTGTTTGAGAGAGACCATCTTTATCCTACGCCTCCCACGGTTTGATAAACCTTAGATCATCCACTTGAGGGAAATTTGCTACTGTCTTACAAAACTCTGCACTTGAAGGCCCAACACGAGCCTACAAGAAGAAGGTTGCGTAGTAGACATCATTGGCTGCCTCCTGATTCTTCTTTCACAAATGACTTCTACGAGACTCATTCCAGTCCTTAAATCCCTCAACCCACGGAACAACACCTTTGCCTCGTGTTCGTCCCGTGTGTTCAGGATTCTTGAGGGCGTGTGTAAGCTCATCGTTCTCTCTGTCGGGCTGGAACACCCCAGTATGAGCATCTTTTATTGCAGCAACTAAAGCATCAAAGGCATTTTTAAGACTTGCCAGCTCTATAACCTCCCCTCTCTCTAGGTCCAACTTCCCCCAATGCACATAAAACCATGTCCTGCACCTGTCGGGCCAATCCAATGTTTTTGGCCGGACCCCTGCATCAAGCATCTTCTGCTCTGATTGCTCCCACTTATGGATGCCACTCTTGTAGCCACCTAGCCCCGGAGAATGGTGCCACTCTTTCTTCTGAGCATTTATCGTGTTTATCCTCGACCGCTCCAATTGCTTGAACTCCCCAAATGAGTCCCAGTGATCTTTTATCTTCGCGTTTGGTCCGTGAATTCCAGAGTCTTGCCGTGTTTGGTCCGGTGAAATAGTATATGGGGGGAAACCTTGTGAGTATTGTGAAGAGGGTGTAGTAAGAG
>NW_021273748.1:35038-39796 GCF_002162155.2 Triticum dicoccoides
AAGTCAACTATTATCTATCATGGGATGAATACGGTGTGAACAAAGATGTAATATTTGAACAAATAAGGGAAGAGGAGTACCTCTTTCTGCTGGCAGTGTTGTCTCCTCCTTCTGTTTTTCAAACGATGTTCTTTTGGTTCGTTGGAAACAAGTTGTTCAGGCACCATTGTCGGAGAGGTTATTGCTTGAACGTATATATTTAGATATTGCAATTGAATCTTTTAGTTTCTTGTTTTATCACTAGTTTAGTTTATAATAGAAAACTGCAAAAATGGAATTAAGATTGCCTCATATGCTTCATCTTCATAATGTCTTTCTTGAAAATGGTGGAAAGGAAAATTGTGCCAAAGTGTTAGAAGAAGAATGCAATAAAATGTTTGGCATAAAATCTTTGAATGATGAGCATGATTGCAATGTTGTTAGTATGAATTCTTTGAATATCGATGATGCTAATGACATGTAAAGCTACAAGCTTGGGGATGCTATGTTTGATTAATATGATGTTTTTAGTCCCGCAAGTTTTGAGGAGAGTATTTATTATGATGAAATCATGCCTCCTATTTATGATTATTATATTGATGAAAGTGGGTTTGGAAGAGTGTCAACTTTAGGAAGTAACGATCCCACTATTTTGGAGGGTGTTGAATCTTATTTTGATAATTATGAAAGTGGGTTTGGAGAGCTCATGACTTTATGTAGTGATGAGTCCACTATTTTGGAACAAGTTCCAATACATTATGAGAACAAAGTTGCTATCTATGATGATTATTCTGATGACATGTATGCTATAAAGATTAATGATAACCATGAAACTTGTCATATTAATTTCCAATTGGATTATGCCTCACATGATAGTTATTTTGTTGAGTTTGCTCCCACTATTATGAAGAAGAATAAATTTGCTTATGTGGAGAGTAGATAAATTTCTATGCATGTAGATCATGAAAATAATGCTTTTATGTGGTGGTTATATTGTTGAATTCATTCATGATTCTAATGAAAATTATTATGAGGTAAGAGTATATGCTTTTAGGAATTGCAATAATATCAAGTTTCCTCTCTATGGGCGTAAAGTTTTGAAGTCATGTTTGTTTTACCTTCCTATGCTAGTTGATTCTTGTTCCTATAAATTGTTTGCTAAAAAAATCCCTAGGCATAGGAAGTGGGTTAGACTTAAATGTGCTAGTCATATGCTTCATGCTGCTCTCGTTATGTTTCAATTGTTATCTTTCATGTGAGCATCATTGACATCATATTGCGTAGCTAACAAGGCATTAAAGAAAAGCGCTAGTTGGGAGATGATACATCATCTACAGTTTTTGATTGTTCCATGCTATTATATTATCTGTTTTGGATGTTTTATATGCATTATTATGCTATTTTATTTTATTTTTGGGACTAACCTATTAACCTAGAGCCCAGTGCCAGTTCCTAAAAACTCATTAAACAATTCATTAAACAATTCATTACAAAAATGTAATCACTAATTGAAAGAAATAACTGATTAAAATATTCATTACAAAAAACTCATTATCAATTAATTATCAGAAAACTCATTATTGTTTTAGCAATTAATTGTAAAAAACTCATTTGTTTTTCGTATAAATTTCAATAAACAATTCATTATTATTATAATAAATATAGTTAACAATTTTATATTACGTTTGGACTTTTATTAATTATAGAATTTCTTTATACTATAAGCCAGGCATAAATAACTAAAAACATAATACTATCTTTTTAAACAAAACAAAAGTCTTGACTGTGCGCGACGGCCCAGTGACTGTGCCCGACGGCGCGCCTGGGCCGGCCCTTAAGTGTGCGCGCGGTGCGGGGGCAGGGTCGGCGGAGGTGAGGACTAAAGTTTAGTCCCACCTCGCCCGCGGAACGACGCCGCGACCGGCTTATAAACCAACCTCCCACAACCGTTTCGAACTCCTCTGATTCCCGTCCCGCCCCGCCACTGCCCCGTTGCCTGTGCTGCAGGCCGTCGCTGGGCCGAAAGGCCGGCCCTTTCACCACCCGGCTTGATCGGGCCGGACCGATTAAGCGCAGATGCGGCTTGCAAGCACCGATGGGCTTATTTTTTGTCATGATTATTTTTGTTTGGTCCTACAATTCACGGAGCAGGGGGAAGTGGAAGGGGCGCTTTTTTAGTCCCACCTCGCGCGCCGAGGGACGCCAGGACTGGCTTATATAGCCGCCTTTGAGATATTTATTAGATAAGGTAGTAATAATGTCATATGACTTTAAATAAAGTCAACTGACATTATTACTATCTTATTTTTTTAATATCAGCTCGTCAATTTGCGCAGAAATAACAATAGTAAATTTTTAATATGTATATTTTCAACACAAAATAAATTCCATATTAAGTACTCTCTTAAATATAATTACTTAATAAATTCTGTATTAAGTACTCTTTTTAATTTAACTACTTAATAATTTCTATGTCAAGTACATTTTTTTATGAACGGTCGTTTCCAAATTATTAGTTATATCAATAAACTAATTAATAATTTTTAATAAGCTGCAAAATGTTAGGCATTAACACAAAACTCATAAAAATTAAAAATATACTGATTATTTTTACCTATAAATTGTGATAGAAACTCATTATTCTTACTTATAAATTAACAAAAGTGACTGTGCGCGACAGCGCGCCTGGGCCGGCCCATTAAGTGTGCGCGACAGCCCAGTGACTGTGCGCGACATCGCGCCTGGGCCGGCCCATTAAGTGCGCGCGCGGTGCGGGGGCAGGGTCGGCGGGGGTGAGGACTAACGTTTAGTCCCACCTCGCCCGCCAAACGCCGCCGCCACCGGTTTATATACCAAGCTCCCACCACCGTTTCGAACTCCCCTGATTCCCGCCCCGCCCCGCCACTGTCCCGTTGGCCAGTGCTGCAGGCCGTAGCTGGGCCGAAAGGCCAGCCCTTTCGCCACCCAGCTTGATCGGGCCAGACCGATTAAGCGCAGTTGCGGCCTGCAAGCACAGGTGGACTTTTTTTTTGCATCACTATTTTTTTTGCCTTCTATAATTTTTTTTATAGTGTTCCACCATCATCACTAGGATGCATGTCATGTTTTAAATATTTTTTATCGCTTTATGAATGTTTTTTGGTGTTCAAATACGTTCAATTCTTGGATTGAATGTCAGGGTGAACATACCAACTAATTTTTTTTCGACAATCTTGAAATTAACTCAATTTTTTTCCATAGTGTTCCACCATCGTACGATGCATGACAAGTTTTCTGGATTTTTTTACTTTATGAATTTTCCATAATTTTTTCGATGAAAACACCACATACCACATCCCCGGACGTGACGCAACATGTTTTTCATGTCCAAATACATTCAAATCTTGTATTGATTGTGGAGGTGGGCATACCAACTCACTTGCAAAAGTTGAGGTCATTCCGAATATGTCGAAAAATTGGCCTCCTACTCCGGAGAACGTTCGGGCAGGAGTTTTTTTTTCTGACAGCCTTCAAATGTACCCACATTTTTTTATAGTGTTCCACCATCATTAGTAGGATGCATGAAAAGCTTTCTGTCTTTTTTATCGCTTCAAGAATTTTTTATAATTTTTAGGTGACAACACCACATACCACACCCCGGACGTGACGCAATATGTTTTTGCTGTGCATGCATGACAAGTTCTCCGGACACCCTTCGGGTATGAGGGAAGGACCCATGCATGCGTTTTGCGACTGATTTTTCTACAATTTGTGTGTCGAGTATCGTCTCGTACCGTTGAAATTCATGTTTCCGTTTATTTTTCCAAGTTGCATGACTAACATCAAATTAAACATACATATTTTTTTTTCCAGATAAACCACTCCGAGTTCATTCATAATTCAAAATATTTTACATAACCCTAAACATAACCGAGCACTGCTCTTACATAACTTAGACCGAAATTTAAATAAAATACCCTAAAACTAGACTACTCGTCGTCGCTGGCGCCGGTGAGGTCGACGACCGGCGCCATACTGCCTGCCTCTCCTTCGCCGCCGTCGCCGCCATTGTCATCGTCGTCGTCGTCGTCGCTAAAAACCCACCAGTTGTCTTCCCGCGCCTGCTGCTCCTGCACCGCCGCTATGGCCACCAACCGCTCTCGTTCCTCACGAGTGGCCGCCGCCGCCTCCTCTGCCGACCGGGCCAGCACCGCAACTAGCCCCGGCGTGTCGTCGGGGTCTCCGTATTGCGTGAGGGCGGCCTGCACAGGCGGGATGTCGACCAGCGCCGGGGCAGGGGGCGCCTGCTGTGTCGGGGCAGTGGGGCCGGCTGGAGGTGGGCCGTGGCGGTGACAACGGGAAGTGTCGGCCTCGCCGGTAATGTCCCCGACGATGCGGTCGGCCGCCACGTCCCTGAACACGCCGAGGACGATGTCGAAGTTCTTCCCGCGCCAGAACCTGCGCCGGGCCCTCCGGTTGTACCGGCCGCCAGGGAACTCACGGAGCTTCTCCCTCGTCGGCGGCGGTCCCATGGTGGGGATGCCGTTCGCCCCGATCCGCCATGGCCCCGGCACCTTGGCTGCCGGCGGCACCAACACGCCGTACCGGGCCATAAGCTCCGTGTCGGCGATGGTGAGGCTCAGCGGCCAGACGCCGGTCGGCCACGCGCCCTCGTCGGAGTCGCTGGAGACATTGCGGCGAGGAGAGCAAGATGGGCGGGCGAGGAGAGGAAGAGAGATGGGCGGGCCGAGGGAGATGGCACGGCGTGGCGCGCTCTTTTATAGAAGGCGGGGGAGGGAG
>NW_021273748.1:41203-42872 GCF_002162155.2 Triticum dicoccoides
GACCATGCCGTTTGATTGTAAGAGATCTTCTACCATTAGCTAAATAACGACAAAGAAACATGTGGACGGGGGCCGTAACTGGGCACTTCTCGAAAAGTAATAAAACCAAACCACTTCTCGACAAGTAACTGCTAGCTGGGTGCTGCTGATTTTGATTCCAAAAATATGCATGCATCGAAACAAAATTGGTGGGATGTCTAAGATTTTAAATGGTTTTGATGTAGACGTGGACGAGTAGCAGCTACTATACCCAAGGCAAGACTTGATTGGAATACAAAGTCAACTTGATACATAATGGTTATTGGTGGATGGTGGCATGGTCAACACCTCGGTACCAGAGACAGTCACAATTATAAAAATTGACATTTGTTCCCATGACATATTTATCAATAATTCTTTTTGTTGAAATAATGTCTATTGATCTTGCTGGGAGGTAGATTGAGACTTCGTCAAGTCTTCGATCTACTTTTAGCCAACAATTATGTTTTCGCCGGTGGCTCTGTCTTCTTCCTTGTAGAAAATCTGCTCACATGGGCGTCTCAGAAGCAGAAGATCATTGCTATGACCTCGTGTGAGGGGGAGTATGTTGCGGCCGCCACAGCTGCCATGCAGGCAGCGTGGTCGAGCAGGCTGCTCGGTGACATTCATCAGAGTACTACACCGAGAAGCATCCTGTTGCTGCTCGACATAAAATTGGCGATCACACTAAGCAAGAACCCTGTACATCACAATTGTAGCAAGCATATTGATCTGAGGTACAACTTCATTCGAGAATGTGTTGAGATTGGCCAGATTGACCTCGATTATGTGGGTACTAAGGACCAACTTGCGGATGCTCTCACCAAGTCCCTGGGCAGACACTAGTAGAAAACAGGGCATTTGTCCCGGTTCGTAAGGGCCTTTAGTCCCGGTTCATGAACCAGGACTAAAGGGTCGTTACTAATGCCTCCCCCTTTTAGTCCCGGTTCTAACACGAACCGGGACTAAAGGTCGTGGCCACGTGGAGCTCCACCTTTAGTCCCAGTTGGTAACACCAACCGGGACTAAAGGAAATTTTATGATTTTTTTTATGAATTTTTTTTCTGAATTTTCTTTTATTTTTTTATTTTCAAATTTCTGAATTATTTTAACCTCTAATCTCTAATCACCACCCCTCATCATTATTCAATTTATCCTCTAATCTCTAATCACCTCTCATCATTCCAAATCATCTAACTTCCCGAACGGTCACCCATCCTCCCACTCCCCAGCTTGAGCATGAAGTGACAAATTTCACTGTTTGAGTTTGAAACTATTGTTTTAAAAAACAATAATTATTTAGTAACACTAATATTTCTTGAATAATTAGTTTGACCATTGTTTGACCATAGTTTGACCAGATTTGACCAAAATTTAAAATAACTGAAATAATTATTTAGTAACACTAATATTCTAGAATAATTAGTTTGACCATTGTTTGAAATTTTTTCGATTTTTTCCACTCTAGATCTTAAAAGCCCCGTAACTTTTTTTCTGTTAGGTTTTTGAGGATTTTGAAAATGTTTAACGGGGTTAGTATGCAAAAGTTATGCCCATTTTACTAAATTCTAGAGAGATTTTGCAAATAAATTCGAAATTCACATTTGCAAATTTTCCCAACTAGAGCACATATCACATGGGAAACTTATTT